>NW_027193657.1:0-27568 GCF_032444005.1 Ranitomeya imitator | reverse complement strand
AATGTCTTCTCCATGCATTTTATGCATTGGTAAAAGCACTATGATGAAAAGTGTGATATGTTTTCAGGTATCTCCTATACTAATAGAGCCACATGCTCACCGGTTTGCCACATGATGTAGGCCTATGGACTGAACAAGAAACCACCAAAAATTTTAACCAGTCATCGTTCTCACAACACAGGACCAGTCATTCGAAATGACTTCTCCATGCATTTTATGCATTGGTAAAAGCACTATGATGAAAAGTGTGATATGTTTTCATGTATCTCCTATACTAATAGAGCCACATGCTCACCGGTTTGCCACATGATGTAGGCCTATGGACTGAACAAGAAACCACCAAAAAATTTAACCAGTCATCGTTCTCACAACACTGAGGACCAGTCATTCGAAATGACTTCTCCATGCATTTTATGCATTGGTAAAAGCACTATGATGAAAAGTGTGATATGTTTTCAGGTATCTCCTATACTAATAGAGCCACATGCTCACCGGTTTGCCACATGATGTAGGCCTATGGACTGAACAAGAAACCACCAAAAATTTTAACCAGTCATCGTTCTCACAACACTGAGGACCAGTCATTCGAAATGACTTCTCCATGCATTTTATGCATTGGTAAAAGCACCATGATGAAAAGTGTGATATGTTTTTAGGTATCTCCTATACTAATAGAGCCACATGCTCACCGGTTTGCCACATGATGTAGGCCTATGGACTGAACAAGAAACCACCAAAAATTTTAACCAGTCATCGTTCTCACAACACTGAGGACCAGTCATTCGAAATGACTTCTCCATGCATTTTATGCATTGGTAAAAGCACTATGATGAAAAGTGTGATATGTTTTCAGGTATCTCCTATACTAATAGAGCCACATGCTCACCGGTTTGCCACATGATGTAGGCCTATGGACTGAACAAGAAACCACCAAAAATTTTAACCAGTCATCGTTCTCACAACACTGAGGACCAGTCATTCGAAATGACTTCTCCATGCATTTTATGCATTGGTAAAAGCACTATGATGAAAAGTGTGATATGTTTTCAGGTATCTCCTATACTAATAGAGCCACATGCTCACCGGTTTGCCACATGATGTAGGCCTATGGACTGAACAAGAAACCATCAAAAATTTTAACCAGTCATCGTTCTCACAACACTGAGGACCAGTCATTCGAAATGACTTCTCCATGCATTTTATGCATTGGTAAAAGCACCATGATGAAAAGTGTGATATGTTTTTAGGTATCTCCTATACTAATAGAGCCACATGCTCACCGGTTTGCCACATGATGTAGGCCTATGGACTGAACAAGAAACCACCAAAAATTTTAACCAGTCATCGTTCTCACAACACTGAGGACCAGTCATTCGAAATGACTTCTCCATGCATTTTATGCATTGGTAAAAGCACTATGATGAAAAGTGTGATATGTTTTCAGGTATCTCCTATACTAATAGAGCCACATGCTCACCGGTTTGCCACATGATGTAGGCCTATGGACTGAACAAGAAACCACCAAAAATTTTAACCAGTCATCGTTCTCACAACACTGAGGACCAGTCATTCGAAATGACTTCTCCATGCATTTTATGCATTGGTAAAAGCACTATGATGAAAAGTGTGATATGTTTTCAGGTATCTCCTATACTAATAGAGCCACATGCTCACCGGTTTGCCACATGATGTAGGCCTATGGACTGAACAAGAAACCACCAAAAATTTTAACCAGTCATCGTTCTCACAACACTGAGGACCAGTCATTCGAAATGACTTCTCCATGCATTTTATGCATTGGTAAAAGCACTATGATGAAAAGTGTGATATGTTTTCAGGTATCTCCTATACTAATAGAGCCACATGCTCACCGGTTTGCCACATGATGTAGGCCTATGGACTTAACAAGAAACCACCAAAAATTTTAACCAGTCATCGTTCTCACAACACTGAGGACCAGTCATTCGAAATGACTTCTCCATGCATTTTATGCATTGGTAAAAGCACTATGATGAAAAGTGTGATATGTTTTCAGGTATCTCCTATACTAATAGAGCCACATGCTCACCGGTTTGCCACATGATGTAGGCCTATGGACTGAACAAGAAACCACCAAAAATTTTATCCAGTCATCGTTCTCACAACACTGAGGACCAGTCATTCGAAATGACTTCTCCATGCATTTTATGCATTGGTAAAAGCACTATGATGAAAAGTGTGATATGTTTTCAGGTATCTCCTATACTAATAGAGCCACATGCTCACCGGTTTGCCACACGATTTAGGCCTATGGACTGAACAAGAAACCACCAAAAGTTTTAACCAGTCATCGTTCTCACAACACTGAGGACCAGTCATTCGAAATGACTTCTCCATGCATTTTATGCATTGGTAAAAGCACTATGATGAAAAGTGTGATATGTTTTCAGGTATCTCCTATACTAATAGAGCCACATGCTCACCGGTTTGCCACATGATGTAGGCCTATGGACTGAACAAGAAACCACCAAAAATTTTATCCAGTCATCGTTCTCACAACACTGAGGACCAGTCATTCGAAATGACTTCTCCATGCATTTTATGCATTGGTAAAAGCACTATGATGAAAAGTGTGATATGTTTTCAGGTATCTCCTATACTAATAGAGCCACATGCTCACCGGTTTGCCACACGATTTAGGCCTATGGACTGAACAAGAAACCACCAAAAGTTTTAACCAGTCATCGTTCTCACAACACTGAGGACCAGTCATTCGAAATGACTTCTCCATGCATTTTATGCATTGGTAAAAGCACTATGATGAAAAGTGTGATATGTTTTCAGGTATCTCCTATACTAATAGAGCCACATGCTCACCGGTTTGCCACATGATGTAGGCCTATGGACTGAACAAGAAACCACCAAAAATTTTATCCAGTCATCGTTCTCACAACACTGAGGACCAGTCATTCGAAATGACTTCTCCATGCATTTTATGCATTGGTAAAAGCACTATGATGAAAAGTGTGATATGTTTTCAGGTATCTCCTATACTAATAGAGCCACATGCTCACCGGTTTGCCACATGATGTAGGCCTATGGACTGAACAAGAAACCACCAAAAATTTTAACCAGTCATCGTTCTCACAACACTGAGGACCAGTCATTCGAAATGACTTCTCCATGCATTTTATGCATTGGTAAAAGCACTATGATGAAAAGTGTGATATGTTTTCAGGTATCTCCTATACTAATAGAGCCACATGCTCACCGGTTTGCCACATGATGTAGGCCTATGGACTGAACAAGAAACCACCAAAAATTTTAACCAGTCATCGTTCTCACAACACTGAGGACCAGTCATTCGAAATGACTTCTCCATGCATTTTATGCATTGGTAAAAGCACTATGATGAAAAGTGTGATATGTTTTCAGGTATCTCCTATACTAATAGAGCCACATGCTCACCGGTTTGCCACATGATGTAGGCCTATGGACTGAACAAGAAACCACCAAAAATTTCAACCAGTCATCGTTCTCACAACACTGAGGACCAGTCATTCGAAATGACTTCTCCATGCATTTTATGCATTGGTAAAAGCACTATGATGAAAAGTGTGATATGTTTTCAGGTATCTCCTATACTAATAGAGCCACATGCTCACCGGTTTGCCACATGATGTAGGCCTATGGACTGAACAAGAAACCACCAAAAATTTTAACCAGTCATCGTTCTCACAACACTGAGGACCAGTCATTCGAAATGACTTCTCCATGCATTTTATGCATTGGTAAAAGCACTATGATGAAAAGTGTGATATGTTTTCAGGTATCTCCTATACTAATAGAGCCACATGCTCACCGGTTTGCCACATGATGTAGGCCTATGGACTGAACAAGAAACCACCAAAAATTTTAACCAGTCATCGTTCTCACAACACTGAGGACCAGTCATTCGAAATGACTTCTCCATGCATTTTATGCATTGGTAAAAGCACTATGATGAAAAGTGTGATATGTTTTCAGGTATCTCCTATACTAATAGAGCCACATGCTCACCGGTTTGCCACATGATGTAGGCCTATGGACTGAACAAGAAACCACCAAAAATTTTAACCAGTCATCGTTCTCACAACACTGAGGACCAGTCATTCGAAATGACTTCTCCATGCATTTTATGCATTGGTAAAAGCACTATGATGAAAAGTGTGATATGTTTTCAGGTATCTCCTGTACTAATAGAGCCACATGCTCACCGGTTTGCCACATGATGTAGGCCTATGGACTGAACAAGAAACCACCAAAAATTTTAACCAGTCATCGTTCTCACAACACTGAGGACCAGTCATTCGAAATGACTTCTCCATGCATTTTATGCATTGGTAAAAGCACTATGATGAAAAGTGTGATATGTTTTCAGGTATCTCCTATACTAATAGAGCCACATGCTCACCGGTTTGCCACATGATGTAGGCCTATGGACTGAACAAGAAACCACCAAAAATTTTATCCAGTCATCGTTCTCACAACACTGAGGACCAGTCATTCAAAATGACTTCTCCATGCATTTTATGCATTGGTAAAAGCACTATGATGAAAAGTGTGATATGTTTTCAGGTATCTCCTATACTAATAGAGCCACATGCTCACCGGTTCGCCACACGATTTAGGCCTATGGACTGAACAAGAAACCACCAAAAGTTTTAACCAGTCATCGTTCTCACAACACTGAGGACCAGTCATTCGAAATGACTTCTCCATGCATTTTATGCATTGGTAAAAGCACTATGATGAAAAGTGTGATATGTTTTCAGGTATCTCCTATACTAATAGAGCCACATGCTCACCGGTTTGCCACATGATGTAGGCCTATGGACTGAACAAGAAACCACCAAAAATTTTAACCAGTCATCGTTCTCACAACACTGAGGACCAGTCATTCGAAATGACTTCTCCATGCATTTTATGCATTGGTAAAAGCACTATGATGAAAAGTGTGATATGTTTTCAGGTATCTCCTATACTAATAGAGCCACATGCTCACCGGTTTGCCACATGATGTAGGCCTATGGACTGAACAAGAAACCACCAAAAATTTTAACCAGTCATCGTTCTCACAACACTGAGGACCAGTCATTCGAAATGACTTCTCCATGCATTTTATGCATTGGTAAAAGCACTATGATGAAAAGTGTGATATGTTTTCAGGTATCTCCTATACTAATAGAGCTACATGCTCACCGGTTTGCCACATGATGTAGGCCTATGGACTGAACAAGAAACCACCAAAAATTTTAACCAGTCATCGTTCTCACAACACTGAGGACCAGTCATTCGAAATGACTTCTCCATGCATTTTATGCATTGGTAAAAGCACTATGATGAAAAGTGTGATATGTTTTCAGGTATCTCCTATACTAATAGAGCCACATGCTCACCGGTTTGCCACATGATGTAGGCCTATGGACTGAACAAGAAACCACCAAAAATTTTAACCAGTCATCGTTCTCACAACACTGAGGACCAGTCATTCGAAATGACTTCTCCATGCATTTTATGCATTGGTAAAAGCACTATGATGAAAAGTGTGATATGTTTTCAGGTATCTCCTATACTAATAGAGCCACATGCTCACCGGTTTGCCACATGATGTAGGCCTATGGACCTGAACAAGAAACCACCAAAAATTTTAACCAGTCATCGTTCTCACAACACTGAGGACCAGTCATTCGAAATGACTTCTCCATGCATTTTATGCATTGGTAAAAGCACTATGATGAAAAGTGTGATATGTTTTCAGGTATCTCCTATACTAATAGAGCCACATGCTCACCGGTTTGCCACATGATGTAGGCCTATGGACTGAACAAGAAACCACCAAAAATTTTAACCAGTCATCGTTCTCACAACACTGAGGACCAGTCATTCGAAATGACTTCTCCATGCATTTTATGCATTGGTAAAAGCACTATGATGAAAAGTGTGATATGTTTTCAGGTATCTCCTGTACTAATAGAGCCACATGCTCACCGGTTTGCCACATGATGTAGGCCTATGGACTGAACAAGAAACCACCAAAAATTTTAACCAGTCATCGTTCTCACAACACTGAGGACCAGTCATTCGAAATGACTTCTCCATGCATTTTATGCATTGGTAAAAGCACTATGATGAAAAGTGTGATATGTTTTCAGGTATCTCCTATACTAATAGAGCCACATGCTCACCGGTTTGCCACATGATGTAGGCCTATGGACTGAACAAGAAACCACCAAAAATTTTAACCAGTCATCGTTCTCACAACACTGAGGACCAGTCATTCGAAATGACTTCTCCATGCATTTTATGCATTGGTAAAAGCACTATGATGAAAAGTGTGATATGTTTTCAGGTATCTCCTATACTAATAGAGCCACATGCTCACCGGTTTGCCACATGATGTAGGCCTATGGACTGAACAAGAAACCACCAAAAATTTTAACCAGTCATCGTTCTCACAACACTGAGGACCAGTCATTCGAAATGACTTCTCCATGCATTTTATGCATTGGTAAAAGCACTATGATGAAAAGTGTGATATGTTTTCAGGTATCTCCTATACTAATAGAGCCACATGCTCACCGGTTTGCCACATGATGTAGGCCTATGGACTGAACAAGAAACCACCAAAAATTTTAACCAGTCATCGTTCTCACAACACTGAGGACCAGTCATTCGAAATGACTTCTCCATGCATTTTATGCATTGGTAAAAGCACTATGATGAAAAGTGTGATATGTTTTCAGGTATCTCCTATACTAATAGAGCTACATGCTCACCGGTTTGCCACATGATGTAGGCCTATGGACTGAACAAGAAACCACCAAAAATTTTAACCAGTCATCGTTCTCACAACACTGAGGACCAGTCATTCGAAATGACTTCTCCATGCATTTTATGCATTGGTAAAAGCACTATGATGAAAAGTGTGATATGTTTTCAGGTATCTCCTATAATAATAGAGCTACATGCTCACCGGTTGGCCACATGATGTAGGCCTATGGACTGAACAAGAAACCACCAAAAATTTTAACCAGTCATCGTTCTCACAACACTGAGGACCAGTCATTCGAAATGACTTCTCCATGCATTTTATGCATTGGTAAAAGCACTATAATGAAAAGTGTGATATGTTTTCAGGTATCTCCTATACTAATAGAGCCACATGCTCACCGGTTTGCCACATGATGTAGGCCTATGGACTGAACAAGAAACCACCAAAAATTTCAACCAGTCATCGTTCTCACAACACTGAGGACCAGTCATTCGAAATGACTTCTCCATGCATTTTATGCATTGGTAAAAGCACTATGATGAAAAGTGTGATATGTTTTCAGGTATCTCCTATACTAATAGAGCCACATGCTCACCGGTTTGCCACATGATGTAGGCCTATGGAATGAACAAGAAACCACCAAAAATTTTAACCAGTCATCGTTCTCACAACACTGAGGACCAGTCATTCGAAATGTCTTCTCCATGCATTTTATGCATTGGTAAAAGCACTATGATGAAAAGTGTGATATGTTTTCAGGTATCTCCTATACTAATAGAGCCACATGCTCACCGGTTTGCCACATGATGTAGGCCTATGGACTGAACAAGAAACCACCAAAAATTTTAACCAGTCATCGTTCTCACAACACAGGACCAGTCATTCGAAATGACTTCTCCATGCATTTTATGCATTGGTAAAAGCACTATGATGAAAAGTGTGATATGTTTTCATGTATCTCCTATACTAATAGAGCCACATGCTCACCGGTTTGCCACATGATGTAGGCCTATGGACTGAACAAGAAACCACCAAAAAATTTAACCAGTCATCGTTCTCACAACACTGAGGACCAGTCATTCGAAATGACTTCTCCATGCATTTTATGCATTGGTAAAAGCACTATGATGAAAAGTGTGATATGTTTTCAGGTATCTCCTATACTAATAGAGCCACATGCTCACCGGTTTGCCACATGATGTAGGCCTATGGACTGAACAAGAAACCACCAAAAATTTTAACCAGTCATCGTTCTCACAACACTGAGGACCAGTCATTCGAAATGACTTCTCCATGCATTTTATGCATTGGTAAAAGCACCATGATGAAAAGTGTGATATGTTTTTAGGTATCTCCTATACTAATAGAGCCACATGCTCACCGGTTTGCCACATGATGTAGGCCTATGGACTGAACAAGAAACCACCAAAAATTTTAACCAGTCATCGTTCTCACAACACTGAGGACCAGTCATTCGAAATGACTTCTCCATGCATTTTATGCATTGGTAAAAGCACTATGATGAAAAGTGTGATATGTTTTCAGGTATCTCCTATACTAATAGAGCCACATGCTCACCGGTTTGCCACATGATGTAGGCCTATGGACTGAACAAGAAACCACCAAAAATTTTAACCAGTCATCGTTCTCACAACACTGAGGACCAGTCATTCGAAATGACTTCTCCATGCATTTTATGCATTGGTAAAAGCACTATGATGAAAAGTGTGATATGTTTTCAGGTATCTCCTATACTAATAGAGCCACATGCTCACCGGTTTGCCACATGATGTAGGCCTATGGACTGAACAAGAAACCATCAAAAATTTTAACCAGTCATCGTTCTCACAACACTGAGGACCAGTCATTCGAAATGACTTCTCCATGCATTTTATGCATTGGTAAAAGCACCATGATGAAAAGTGTGATATGTTTTTAGGTATCTCCTATACTAATAGAGCCACATGCTCACCGGTTTGCCACATGATGTAGGCCTATGGACTGAACAAGAAACCACCAAAAATTTTAACCAGTCATCGTTCTCACAACACTGAGGACCAGTCATTCGAAATGACTTCTCCATGCATTTTATGCATTGGTAAAAGCACTATGATGAAAAGTGTGATATGTTTTCAGGTATCTCCTATACTAATAGAGCCACATGCTCACCGGTTTGCCACATGATGTAGGCCTATGGACTGAACAAGAAACCACCAAAAATTTTAACCAGTCATCGTTCTCACAACACTGAGGACCAGTCATTCGAAATGACTTCTCCATGCATTTTATGCATTGGTAAAAGCACTATGATGAAAAGTGTGATATGTTTTCAGGTATCTCCTATACTAATAGAGCCACATGCTCACCGGTTTGCCACATGATGTAGGCCTATGGACTGAACAAGAAACCACCAAAAATTTTAACCAGTCATCGTTCTCACAACACTGAGGACCAGTCATTCGAAATGACTTCTCCATGCATTTTATGCATTGGTAAAAGCACTATGATGAAAAGTGTGATATGTTTTCAGGTATCTCCTATACTAATAGAGCCACATGCTCACCGGTTTGCCACATGATGTAGGCCTATGGACTTAACAAGAAACCACCAAAAATTTTAACCAGTCATCGTTCTCACAACACTGAGGACCAGTCATTCGAAATGACTTCTCCATGCATTTTATGCATTGGTAAAAGCACTATGATGAAAAGTGTGATATGTTTTCAGGTATCTCCTATACTAATAGAGCCACATGCTCACCGGTTTGCCACATGATGTAGGCCTATGGACTGAACAAGAAACCACCAAAAATTTTATCCAGTCATCGTTCTCACAACACTGAGGACCAGTCATTCGAAATGACTTCTCCATGCATTTTATGCATTGGTAAAAGCACTATGATGAAAAGTGTGATATGTTTTCAGGTATCTCCTATACTAATAGAGCCACATGCTCACCGGTTTGCCACACGATTTAGGCCTATGGACTGAACAAGAAACCACCAAAAGTTTTAACCAGTCATCGTTCTCACAACACTGAGGACCAGTCATTCGAAATGACTTCTCCATGCATTTTATGCATTGGTAAAAGCACTATGATGAAAAGTGTGATGTTTTCAGGTATCTCCTATACTAATAGAGCCACATGCTCACCGGTTTGCCACATGATGTAGGCCTATGGACTGAACAAGAAACCACCAAAAATTTTAACCAGTCATCGTTCTCACAACACTGAGGACCAGTCATTCGAAATGACTTCTCCATGCATTTTATGCATTGGTAAAAGCACTATGATGAAAAGTGTGATATGTTTTCAGGTATCTCCTATACTAATAGAGCCACATGCTCACCGGTTTGCCACATGATGTAGGCCTATGGACTGAACAAGAAACCACCAAAAATTTTAACCAGTCATCGTTCTCACAACACTGAGGACCAGTCATTCGAAATGACCTGTGACCTGCTGCTCTGTATAGCTAAGTGCTTTTTGTTTTTTTGTTGCTTTTTTTCTGTCCAGCTTGTCTTTTGTTTTGCTGGAAGCTCTGAGACGCAAAGGGTGTACCGCCGTGCCGTTAGTTCGGCACGGTGGTTTTTTTTTGCCCCCTTTGCGTGGTTTTGCTTTAGGGTTTTTTGTAGACTGCAAAGTTCGCTTTACTGTCCTCGCTCTGTCCTAGAATATCGGGCCCCACTTTGCTGAATCTATTTCATCCCTACGTTTTGTCTTTTCATCTTACTCACAGTCATTATATGTGGGGGGCTGCCTTTTCCTTTGGGGAATTTCTCTGGGGCAAGTCAGGCCTATTTTTCTATCTTCAGGCTAGCTAGTTTCTTAGGCTGTGCCGAGTTGCCTAGGTAGTTGTTAGGCGCTATCCACAGCCGCTTTTAGTTGTGTTTAGGATAGGATCAGGTGTGCAGTCTACAGAGTTTCCACGTCTCAGAGCTCGTTCTTGTATTTTTGGGTATTTGTCAGATCACTGTGTGCGCTCTGATTGCTAAGCACACTGTGTTTCTGGATTGCCTTCATAACACCTGTCATTAGCAAACATAACACCCTACACTCTACACCCTACACTCTATACCCTACACTCTATGCCCTACACTCTATACCCTACACTCTACACCCTACACTCTATACCCTACACTCTATACCATACACTCTATACCCTACACTCTACACTCTATACCCTACACTCTACACCCTACACTCTATACCCTACACTCTAATCCCTACACTCTACACTCTATACCCTACACTCTATACCCTACACTCTACACTCTCTACCCTACACTCTCTACCCTACACTCTACACTCTATACCCTACACTCTATGCCCTACACTCTATACCCTACACTCTACACCCTACACTCTATACCCTACACTCTATACCATAGACTCTATACCCTGCACTCTACACTCTATACCTGTTAAATATTAATTATTCTTATTTTTATTCTGTACTGAGCACATTGCTTCTTGCTGACACTATGAAAAGCTATTTCTGTGTATGTAGCTCAGAGTATACGTTAACTCCATATACAGAAGACACGTGATCTGTAGAAACCATATATAAATGTCTCTTAGGAGGGGGTGGGGGGCTTTTTGTCACGTGGGACGGTCACCTCCCTTCCTTCACCATCATTCTCCATGGACATGAGACAAGACACGAGGAACAACAGCTGTTAGCTACTCCATGCCATGATGACTTCAGACTTTCACACAGACAGATGACTTCTACCATTCAGGACCCTGGAAAGATGAGTAACAGGAGAAGCGCTGATATTTACACATGGACACTCTGTTTGTAATTGTTTCATCTACCTTTTATGTTTTTGCTGCGATGGTGGATAACTCAATAAACCACTATACTTTCGTCAGAATATCATGACATTTTTCTTTTAAGAATAACGCACCTGGTTAAGTCTTGATGAGATATTTTTGAGCAATAACGATTTTTAACATTTGGCCTAGCCAGCCAGTTTTGATTTTTTGTGCTATTTTTGCGTGAATTTCCTTCTTCTTGCACACGGGGGAAGACAGAAGAGTTCCGCTAGATTGTGCAAGTATTCAGGAATTCCACTTCAAAATTTCAAGTCACAAAGATCTCACAAGAACCTACGAATGACGGAGACTAACAGGTGTTGTACGGATTGACAGCAAGCACTGGTAGTGCTGAAGAACAGACGTGCTAAAAATAGCCGTGCTGAAGTCCGGAGCCCAGCGTTGTAAAAGCAAAGGAACTACAAGCTGAGATTTCAAGGTAAGACAAATGGATTTGATAAATTCATATGCTAAATCAAGTCAGATAGACTTTGTAAGTTTGTACGGATCTAGCTTAGAAATATTTTGGTCTAATTTATTTGCAGAATGCAGAACTGCGAATTTGAATTTAGATTCTAAGCTAATGTTTAGGAAAAAAGAAAAAGAGCAACTTAAAAATATTTTACATATGGTTTATGTATTTAACGAGTTTGTGACAGAGAAGTCGTATAGAGTGTAGGGTATAGAGTGTAGAGTGTAGGGTATAGAGTGTAGGGTATAGAGTGTATGTTATAGAGTGTAGGGTATAGAGTGTAGAGTGTAGGGTATAGAGTGTAGGGTATAGAGTGTAGGGTATAGAGTGCAGGGTATAGAGTGTAGAGTGTAGGGTATAGAGTGTAGGGTATAGAGTGTAGGGTATAGAGTGTAGAGTGTAGGGTATAGAGTGTAGGGTATAGAGTGTAGGGTATAGAGTGTAGGGCATAGAGTGTAGGGTATAGAGTGTAGGGTATAGAGTGTAGAGTGTAGGGTATAGAGTGTAGGGTATAGAGTGTAGAGTGTAGGGTATAGAGTGTAGGGTATAGAGTGTAGGGTATAAAGTGTAGGGTATAGAGTGTAGGGTATAGAGTGTAGAGTGTAGGGTATAGAGTGTAGAGTGTAGGGTATAGAGTGTAGGGTATAGAGTGTAGGGTATAGAGTGTAGGGTATAGAGTTTAGAGTGTAGGGTATAGAGTGTAGAGTGTAGGGTATAGAGTGTATGGTATAGAGTGTAGGGTGTAGAGTGTTGGGTATAGAGTGTAGGGTATAGAGTGTAGGGTATAGAGTGTAGGGTATAGAGTGTAGGGAATAGAGTGTAGAGTGTAAGGTATAGAGTGTAGAGTGTAGGGTATAGAGTGTAGGGTATAGAGTGTAGAGTGTAGGGATTAGATCGTAGGGTATAGAGTGTAGGGTATAAAGTGTAGGGTATAGAGTGTAGAGTGTAGGGTATAGAGTGTAGGGTATAGAGTGTAGGGTATAGAGTGTAGGGTGTAGAGTGTAGGGTATAGAGTGTTTAGTGTAGGGTATAGAGTGTATGGTATAGAGTGTAGGGTATAGAGTGTAGGGTGTAGAGTGTAGGATATAGAGTGTAGGGCATAGAGTGTAGGGTATAGAGTGTAGGGTATAGAGTGTAGAGTGTAGGGTATAGAGTGTAGGGTATAGAGTGTAGGGTATAGAGTGTAGGGTGTAGAGTGTAGGGTATAGAGTGTTTAGTGTAGGGTATAGAGTGTATGGTATAGAGTGTGGGGTATAGAGTGTAGGGTATAGAGTGTAGGGTATAGAGTGTAGGGCAAAGAGTGTAGGGTATAGAGTGTAGGGTATAGAGTGTAGAGTGTAGGGTATAGAGTGTAGGGTATAGAGTGTAGGGTATATAGTGTAGAGTGTAGGGTATAGAGTGTAGGGTATAGAGTGTAGGGTATAGAGTGTAGGGTATAGAGTGCATGGTATAGAGTGTAGAGTGTAGGGTATAGAGTGTAGAGTGTAGGGTATAGAGTGTAGGGTATAGAGTGCAGGGTAAAGAGTGTAGAGTGTAGGGTATAGAGTGTAGAGTGTAGGGATTAGAGTGTAGGGTATAGAGTGTAGGGTGTAGAGTGTAGGGTATTGTTAAAAATCGTTATTGCTCAAAAATATCTCATCAAGACTTAACCAGGTGCGTTATTCTTAAAAGAAAAATGTCATGATATTCTGACGAAAGTATATTGGTTTATTGAGTTATCCACCATCGCAGCAAAAACATAAAAGGTAGATGAAACAATTACAAACAGAGTGTCCATGTGTAAATATCAGCGCTTCTCCTGTTACTCATCTTTCCAGGGTCCTGAATGGTAGAAGTCATCTGTCTGTGTGAAAGTCTGAAGTCATCATGGCATGGAGTAGCTAACAGCTGTTGTTCCTCGTGTCTTGTCTCATGTCCATGGAGAATGATGGTGAAGGAAGGGAGGTGACCGTCCCACGTGACAAAAAGCCCCCCACCCCCTCCTAAGAGACATTTATATATGGTTTCTACAGATCACGTGTCTTCTGTATATGGAGTTAACGTATACTCTGAGCTACATACACAGAAATAGCTTTTCATAGTGTCAGCAAGAAGCAATGTGCTCAGTACAGAATAAAAATAAGAATAATTAATATTTAACAATTCCCCCTTTTGAGGGTGACAGACATTGATTGGAACCCTCAAATTAAAATATTAATAAAATCTTCTTTCTTCTTTGGCAAAATGATGTAATAAATAATATCAATAATAATGTTATATGTTCTCAATAATATAATGATATATAAATTCATGTTATGGTAAGCCGTGACCAATATTCATATAAAATATATATATATATACTTCCCTATATCTACTTGAAGCATCTCAGGTCTGATGTCATCTGGTCTTCATATTGATGTCTTCTTCTTTTAAAACAATCTTTATTATAAGTCTTTTGAAATAGATGATAGCATGTAGATATGTAGAGACTGTGTGTCATGTGTCAATCAAAGTCCATAAATTCAAATGTTGATAAGAAAACAAAGTCCATAGATGAAATGTAGCTTTAATATCTGTGCAGTGTCACCTTTATAGACCTGGACTTACATCGGCTCGCCTTGGAAATCATCTGGAATCCTTCCATATTGTCCGCGCTGGTCTTGGGACAGGTGTGACGTCTTTGGTCAGCACAGCAAGGGTTACATTGACTCTTCCTTGCCAAACATAGCACCATAACCAGTCCTTAGTACACAGGACATATGTCAGGGTTGTAGCGTCCTGACAATTACCTGAGTGTTCACCAGCTTTCATGGAAGTCTTATAGGTGATAGGAAACCACTGGAACGTAATAACACAGTTCATCTTTGATACTGTACTCAGTTGTCAGTGATGGATGCTGTAGTTGTGACATGAATTGTATTTGACACAGTCTATTATTACTCAGAAATCATAGCATTGTTACCTTGTGGAACTTCTGGATAACGGCTTTTCTTCTTGTAACTTTTAAGAATCAATTGAATTTAGAAAAATATAAAATCTTTATTAACGTCTTTAGTATCTTGATTGAAGTCTTCATTCCCTATTCTATACCAAATCTGGTAATTTCCCTAACTTATAATATCACAGCGTACCATAGCAATCAATAATATTCATATAATTATTAAATGATATTAAAATGGAGTTTATATTTGGAAAAATAAAATAATAATAATAATAAATGATAGTATATTATTAACCATATTCTTCATGTGATTGGACATTTTTATGTCATAGGTGTAATTTCTTTTTGAACCCATAGATGTCAGTATGTCTTTTATGTAACAAGTGCTGATATTTAGTATTAAAACTTTATTAAATTATGTTCAGTAGACCAATAATATGTAAGCATGTATAGCCATGAACCAAAATAAGTATATATATGAATAAATGAATGAGTGAAAGAATTGTTGTATTTAACTCAGAATTGAAATTTTCTTATATAATGAAACCATATGATCACTATATTTGATAAAGCAATATGCTTGTAGACATTACTCTATTAAATATTGATTTTTCCTTGATGAAAAATAAGAATGAAAAATAAAAATTGAAAGAAAAGTGGAAAAAAAATGAAAAATAAAAATGAGAATAAAAAATAAAAATAAGGCCTTTATATGTTGATGACAAATGCTGAGGTTATGTCTCAGTAATACATTCCCTTAATATTTTCCTCATGTAGATGTTGTCATAACCTTGGATCACCAAAATATTGAAATTATGCAACTTTGCATATAATACCCTTCATAAGAGAAAAAAAATGATATTTATAATATTTATTGTTATTGTACCCAATAATACCTTATTAATATTTCTTCTTTATTAAAATGTGTGAAGAAGAGGTATTGATGAAATGTGATGATGTGATCAGGATCAAAAACACATTTCTCCCTTAATATCAAAAAATATTATTTTATGAAAAAATTAATTTGTAAAAAACCCAAATGAAAAATAATTATTTTTATAACTGTCATATCAACTTGTGCCATATATTTGTTTGAAGATGTATACTCATCTATGTAAATATAAAAAACACTGAAATATGAAAAAATTATCATTAGGAAAAAATGTTCTAAATGTAGGTTTCCTTGAAAAATCATATTGATGTATTATTGTACTTATTAAATAATAATCACCAAAGAAATATATGTTGCATAATAATATTTAAATATATCTTAATATTCTAATAATTTAACTGAATCTTATTATTTATTAAACACAAAGTTGTTGTTTTTTTTTTTTTTCTGACATACCATAAATCATGAGGCCTCAGTCAAACTGTGCATACACATTCCACATTCCACATTCCACGCTCTGGTCACTCTTACATCACATCTCATGTCAAATTCACTCAGCAGCTGCTCATATGTTCTCTCACCTGTCACATGTGACTCACATAGACGTTCACAATACATTTCACATACAAAGAATAAAAAACATGTATATTAACCCAAAATATTGTATCCTAATTATCAATCAATGCGCATTGTAATCTATTAAATTTAGTATTCTAATATTCCTTTGAATATTCCCCAAATATTATGTAACAGTATGTTTTAACCTAATAGAAAGGACTCCTCCATTTACAAGAAACCCGAGTTGAATGTTTCAACACTATTTCGGTACAAGCCTGTTACTGAAACCATTTGAATGTAAAGGCTGAGGAAAATTCCTAAAATTAAAAATCAAGGCTATATGATATTCCTTAACTCACAGCTGTCACGTCATGCACCATGCAGTGGGAGGAAAAAAAAACCACGTTTTAGATTATTACAGAAAGAAAATTTACATGTAGTACACACATTTTTAGGTTGTTAGATATATTATTTATTTTGTTAGTGTTAAATATATATATAAAAATCATGCAGTTAATATAGCTTCCTGTGTAAATAAGACATAAATTCATGAAAGAGGTATTTTTTGTTCAATCCTCGCTTTGAAAGTAAAATTCTAAGGGAAATGAAAGATAAAGGTTAATTTCATATTTATTTCAAAACAAAATAATTTAAATATCTTATACATATGTATATACTTAATAAATGTATTTAATTGTAATTCTAAATATTTTTTACTGGAGTATATTTTAATTATTTCGCTATATATATAAAAATGCAGTTAATATAATCTCTACTTATACAAATATGCTACAGTATTTACTGTATATTATATTAATATATGTAACTGCAGAATTATATTGAAACAGAATAATTACATATTAATAAATAATACATTGTATAACTCATCATATAATATAATTACATTTTTAGCCAATTCCTATCCCAAAATGTAACTCTCTGTCGATTATCTGAAATGCTGTATTTAGTAAGGTCAGTTTTAACCCTATGGACTCTTTGAAGAGCTGCTGCGATAATGGAGTGTTCAGCTGAGCTCCCCCTGGGATACTCACCTGCTTCCGTCTGTCAGTTTCCGCCATCTTTAGAGACAGATCTAAGCCTTCAGATTTTAAATCTTTCAGAGAAATTTCTTTAATAGACTCCTGAATCTTTTCATACGGTTTGTAACAAATATGTAATTTTCTTCGTACTTCATAGATTTGATTTTGGATCAGATTTGAAGATTTTGATTTTGGCTTTTGATAAGATTGAATTCTGACTGGTTTCAAAAACTTAGTAAAATGTGTTTTCCTTTCAAGATTCTCGTGTTTTCTAGAAAAATCAAGGGATTGGGCGCATTCGTATAAAGAATTTTTCTGTGTAGCAATTATACGAGATACAGGATTTAAGAATTTAAATTTGTTTACAAAACAATTTATCATGGATTGTTGATTCAAATTCGTACAGACCAATTTATAAATCCTTTCAAAAATGGCCATAAAAGTAAACGTACATTCTTCCCGGCCAATCTTCAATTTTAGAAGAATATCAAGATCTGGATAATTTTCTTTCAATCCACAGAAAATCAAAATTCTTAATCTTTCTACATCAGTGATCTTTTCGTGGAACTCATCAGTCTGCATTTTTAGTGAGAGTCTTCTGGAGAAGATTACCGGAAGCCAAATTTTAAACAAATTATTTCTCTGCACATTAGTCAAATCAAACTTATCAGCAAAACTCTCAAATATCTCTGAATTTCTGCACACATGGATTTTGTCATCATATGCAGGAATGATTTTGCATAATTTTAGCAGGATTTTCCTAGATTTAAGTTGGAGTTGGGCCTCTGAGTCGTCTATTTTTAGTGGCCCTTGTACATCTGTCCCTCGTAGATCATCTTTGTCAGTTGTCATCTCTCCTACGCTTCCTCCATCTTGTTTTTCATCATGTGACACGTCAATGTCACCTTGGGCGGCCACACACACGTGTGTCACATCTTCCTCACTCTTCTCATTACAGTCAATCTTGGGAACATCATTAGTTTCCTTAGAAATTCTTTCTACGCTGTCTTTTTTGGACTTCTCTGTCACAAACTCGTTAAATACATAAACCATATGTAAAATATTTTTAAGTTGCTCTTTTTCTTTTTTCCTAAACATTAGCTTAGAATCTAAATTCAAATTCGCAGTTCTGCATTCTGCAAATAAATTAGACCAAAATATTTCTAAGCTAGATCCGTACAAACTTACAAAGTCTATCTGACTTGATTTAGCATATGAATTTATCAAATCCATTTGTCTTACCTTGAAATCTCAGCTTGTAGTTCCTTTGCTTTTACAACGCTGGGCTCCGGACTTCAGCACGGCTATTTTTAGCACGTCTGTTCTTCAGCACTACCAGTGCTTGCTGTCAATCCGTACAACACCTGTTAGTCTCCGTCATTCGTAGGTTCTTGTGAGATCTTTGTGACTTGAAATTTTGAAGTGGAATTCCTGAATACTTGCACAATCTAGCGGAACTCTTCTGTCTTCCCCCGTGTGCAAGAAGAAGGAAATTCACGCAAAAATAGCACAAAAAATCAAAACTGGCTGGCTAGGCCAAATGTTAAAAATCGTTATTGCTCAAAAATATCTCATCAAGACTTAACCAGGTGCGTTATTCTTAAAAGAAAAATGTCATGATATTCTGACGAAAGTATAGTGGTTTATTGAGTTATCCACCATCGCAGCAAAAACATAAAAGGTAGATGAAACAATTACAAACAGAGTGTCCATGTGTAAATATCAGCGCTTCTCCTGTTACTCATCTTTCCAGGGTCCTGAATGGTAGAAGTCATCTGTCTGTGTGAAAGTCTGAAGTCATCATGGCATGGAGTAGCTAACAGCTGTTGTTCCTCGTGTCTTGTCTCATGTCCATGGAGAATGATGGTGAAGGAAGGGAGGTGACCGTCCCACGTGACAAAAAGCCCCCCACCCCCTCCTAAGAGACATTTATATATGGTTTCTACAGATCACGTGTCTTCTGTATATGGAGTTAACGTATACTCTGAGCTACATACACAGAAATAGCTTTTCATAGTGTCAGCAAGAAGCAATGTGCTCAGTACAGAATAAAAATAAGAATAATTAATATTTAACAGGTATAGAGTGTAGAGTGCAGGGTATAGAGTCTATGGTATAGAGTGTAGGGTATAGAGTGTAGGGTGTAGAGTGTAGGGTATAGAGTGTAGGGCATAGAGTGTAGGGTATAGAGTGTAGAGTGTAGGGTAGAGAGTGTAGGGTAGAGAGTGTAGAGTGTAGGGTATAGAGTGTAGGGTATAGAGTGTAGAGTGTAGGGATTAGAGTGTAGGGTATAGAGTGTAGGGTGTAGAGTGTAGGGTATAGAGTGTAGAGTGTAGGGTATAGAGTGTATGGTATAGAGTGTAGGGTATAGAGTGTAGGGTGTAGAGTGTAGGGTATAGAGTGTAGGGCATAGAGTGTAGGGTATAGAGTGTAGGGTGTAGAGTGTAGGGTGTTATGTTTGCTAATGACAGGTGTTATGAAGGCAATCCAGAAACACAGTGTGCTTAGCAATCAGAGCGCACACAGTGATCTGACAAATACCCAAAAATACAAGAACGAGCTCTGAGACGTGGAAACTCTGTAGACTGCACACCTGATCCTATCCTAAACACAACTAAAAGCGGCTGTGGATAGCGCCTAACAACTACCTAGGCAACTCGGCACAGCCTAAGAAACTAGCTAGCCTGAAGATAGAAAAATAGGCCTGACTTGCCCCAGAGAAATTCCCCAAAGGAAAAGGCAGCCCCCCACATATAATGACTGTGAGTAAGATGAAAAGACAAAACGTAGGGATGAAATAGATTCAGCAAAGTGGGGCCCGATATTCTAGGACAGAGCGAGGACAGTAAAGCGAACTTTGCAGTCTACAAAAAACCCTAAAGCAAAACCACGCAAAGGGGGCAAAAAAAAACCACCGTGCCGAACTAACGGCACGGCGGTACACCCTTTGCGTCTCAGAGCTTCCAGCAAAACAAAAGACAAGCTGGACAGAAAAAAAGCAACAAAAAAACAAAAAGCACTTAGCTATACAGAGCAGCAGGTCACAGGAACAATCAGGAGAAGCTCAGATCCAACACTGAAACATTGACAAGGAGCAAGGATAGCAGCATCAGGCGGAGTTAAGTAATGAAGCAGTTAACGAGCTCACCAGAACACCTGAGGGAGGAAGCTCAGAAGCTGCAGTACCACTTGTGACCACAGGAGTGAATTCAGCCACAGAATTCACAACAGTAGGGTATAGAGTGTAGAGTGTAGGGTATAGAGTGTATGGTATAGAGTGTAGGGTATAGAGTGTAGGGTATAGAGTGTAGGGTATAGGTTGTAGGGCAAAGAGGGTAGGGTATAGAGTGTAGGGTATAGAGTGTAGAGTGTAGGGTATAGAGTGTATGGTATAGAGTGTAGGGTATATAGTGTAGAGTGTAGGGTATAGAGTGTAGGGTATAGAGTGTAGGGTATAGAGTGTAGGGAATAGAGTGTAGAGTGTAAGGTATAGAGTGTAGAGTGTAGGGTATAGAGTGTAGGGTATAGAGTGTAGAGTGTAGGGATTAGAGTGTAGGGTATAGAGTGTAGGGTGTAGAGTGTAGGGTATAGAGTGTAGACTGTAGGGTATAGAGTGTATGGTATAGAGTGTGGGGTATAGAGTGTAGGGTGTAGAGTGTAGGGTATAGAGTGTAGGGTATAAAGTGTAGGGTATAGAGTGTAGGGTATAGAGTGTAGGGAATAGAGTGTAGAGTGTAAGGTATAGAGTGTAGAGTGTAGGGTATAGAGTGTAGGGTATAGACTGTAGGCTATAGAGTGTAGGGTATAGAGTGTAGGGTATAGATTGTAGAGTGTAGGCTATAGAGTGTAGTGTATAGAGTGTAGAGTGTAGGGTATAGTGTGTAGGGTATAGAGTGTAGGGTATAGAGTGTAGGGTATAAAGTGTAGAGTGTAGGGTAACGAGTGTATAGTGTAGGGTATAGAGTGTTGGGTATAGAGTGTAGGGTATAGAGTGTAGAGTGTAGGGTATAGAGTGTATGCTATAGAGTATATGGTGTAGAGTGTATGGTATAGAGTGTAGGGTATAGAGTGTAGAGTGTATGGTATAGAGTGTAGGGTATAGAGTGTAGGGTATAGAGTGTATGTTATAGAGTGTAGGGTATAGAGTGTAGAGTGTAGGGTATAGAGTTTAGATTGTAGGGTATAGAGTGTAGGGTATAGAGTGTAATATATAGAGTGTAGGGTGTAGAGTGTAGGGTATAGAGTGTATTGTATAGAGTGTATGGTATAGAGTGTAGGGTATAGATTGTATGGTATAGAGTGTAGGGTATAGAGTGTAGAGTGTAGGGTATAGAGTGTAGGGTATAGAGTGTATGTTATAGAGTGTAGGGTATAGAGTGTAGAGTGTAGGGTATAGAGTGTAGGGTATAGAGTGTAGGGTATAGAGTGTATATTATAGAGTGTAGGGTATAGAGTGTAGAGTGTAGGGTGTAGAGTTTAGATTGTAGGGTATAGAGTGTAGGGTATAGAGTGTAAGGTATAGAGTGTAGGGTGTAGAGTGTAGGGTATAGAGTGTAGGGTATAGAGTGTATGGTATAGAGTGTAGGGTATAGAGTGTATGGCATAGAGTGTAGGGTATAGAGTGTAGTGTAGGATATAGAGTGTAGGGTATAGAGTGTAGAGTGTAGGGTATAGAGTGAAGGGTATAGAGTGTAGGGTATAGAGTGTAGAGTGTAGGGATTAGAGTGTAGGGTATAGAGTGTAGGGTACAGAGTGTAGAGTGTAGGGTATAGAGTGTAGGGTATAGAGTGTAGAGTGTAGGGTATAGATTGTATGGTATAGAGTGTAGGGTATAGAGTGTAGAGTGTAGGGTATAGAGTGTAGGGTATAGAGTGTATGTTATAGAGTGTAGGGTATAGAGTGTAGAGTGTAGGGTATAGAGTGTAGGGTATAGAGTGTAGGGTATAGAATGTATATTATAGAGTGTAGGGTATAGAGTGTAGAGTGTAGGGTGTAGAGTTTAGATTGTAGGGTATAGAGTGTAGGGTATAGAGTGTAAGGTATAGAGTGTAGGGTGTAGAGTGTAGGGTATAGAGTGTAGGGTATAGAGTGTATGGTATAGAGTGTAGGGTATAGAGTGTATGGTATAGAGTGTAGGGTATAGAGTGTAGAGTGTAGGATATAGAGTGTAGGGTATAGAGTGTAGAGTGTAGGGTATAGAGTGTAGGGTATAGAGTGTAGGGTATAGAGTGTAGAGTGTAGGGATTAGAGTGTAGGGTATAGAGTGTAGGGTATAGAGTGTAGAGTGTAAGGTATAGAGTGTAGGGTATAGAGTGTAGAGTGTAGGGTATAGAGTGTAGGGTATAGAGTGTAGGGTATAGAGTGTAGGGTATAGAGTGTAGGGTATAGAGTGTAGGGCATAGAGTGTAGGGTATAGAGTGTAGGGTATAGAGTGTAGAGTGTAGGGTATAGAGTGTAGGGTATAGAGTGTAGAGTGTAGGGTATAGAGTGTAGGGTATAGAGTGTAGGGTATAGAGTGTAGGGTATAGAGTGTAGGGTATAGAGTGTAGAGTGTAGGGTATAGAGTGTAGGGTATAGAGTGTAGGGTATAGAGTTTAGAGTGTAGGGTATAGAGTGTAGAGTGTAGGGTATAGAGTGTATGGTATAGAGTGTAGGGTATAGAGTGTAGGGTGTTGAGTGTTGGGTATAGAGTGTAGGGTATAGAGTGTAGGGTATAGAGTGTAGGGTATAGAGTGTAGGGAATAGAGTGTAGAGTGTAAGGTATGGAGTGTAGGGTATAGAGTGTAGGGTATAGAGGGTAGAGTGTAGGGATTAGAGTGTAGGGTATAGAGTGTAGGGTATAGAGTTTAGGGTATAGAGTGTAGAGTGTAGGGTATAGAGTGTAGGGTATAGAGTGTAGGGTATAGAGTGTAGGGCATAGAGTGTAGGATATAGAGTGTAGGGTATAGAGTGTAGGGTATAGAGTGTAGAGTGTAGGGTATAGAGTGTAGGGTATAGAGTGTAGAGTGTAGGGTATAGAGTGTAGGGTATAGAGTGTAGAGTGTAGGGTATAGAGTGTAGGGTATAGAGTGTAGGGTATAGAGTGTAGAGTGTAGGGTATAGAGTGTAGAGTGTAGGGTATAGAGTGTAGGGTATAGAGTGTAGAGTGTAGGGTATAGAGTGTAGGGTATAGAGTGTAGGGTATAGAGTGTAGGGTATAGAGTGTAGGGTATAGAGTGTAGAGTGTAGGGTATAGAGTGTAGGGTATAGAGTGTAGGGTATAGAGTGTTGAGTGTAGGGTATAGAGTGTAGGGTATAGAGTGTAGGGTATAGAGTGTATATTATAGAGTGTAGGGTATAGAGTGTAGAGTGTAGGGTGTAGAGTTTAGATTGTAGGGTATAGAGTGTAGGGTATAGAGTGTAAGGTATAGAGTGTAGGGTGTAGAGTGTAGGGTATAGAGTGTAGGGTATAGAGTGTATGGTATAGAGTGTAGGGTATAGAGTGTATGGCATAGAGTGTAGGGTATAGAGTGTAGTGTAGGATATAGAGTGTAGGGTATAGAGTGTAGAGTGTAGGGTATAGAGTGTAGGGTATAGAGTGTAGGGTATAGAGTGTAGAGTGTAGGGATTAGAGTGTAGGGTATAGAGTGTAGGGTACAGAGTGTAGAGTGTAGGGTATAGAGTGTAGGGTATAGAGTGTAGAGTGTTGGGTATAGAGTGTAGGGTATAGATTGTATGGTATAGAGTGTAGGGTATAGAGTGTAGAGTGTAGGGTATAGAGTGTAGGGTATAGAGTGTATGTTATAGAGTGTAGGGTATAGAGTGTAGAGTGTAGGGTATAGAGTGTAGGGTATAGAGTGTAGGGTATAGAGTGTATATTATAGAGTGTAGGGTATAGAGTGTAGAGTGTAGGGTGTAGAGTTTAGATTGTAGGGTATAGAGTGTAGGGTATAGAGTGTAAGGTATAGAGTGTAGGGTGTAGAGTGTAGGGTATAGAGTGTAGGGTATAGAGTGTATGGTATAGAGTGTAGGGTATAGAGTGTATGGTATAGAGTGTAGGGTATAGAGTGTAGAGTGTAGGATATAGAGTGTAGGGTATAGAGTGTAGAGTGTAAGGTATAGAGTGTAGGGTATAGAGTGTAGGGTATAGAGTGTAGAGTGTAGGGATTAGAGTGTAGGGTATAGAGTGTAGGGTATAGAGTGTAGAGTGTAAGGTATAGAGTGTAGGGTATAGAGTGTAGAGTGTAGGGTATAGAGTGTAGGGTATAGAGTGTAGGGTATAGAGTGTAGGGTATAGAGTGTAGGGTATAGAGTGTAGGGCATAGAGTGTAGGGTATAGAGTGTAGGGTATAGAGTGTAGAGTGTAGGGTATAGAGTGTAGGGTATAGAGTGTAGAGTGTAGGGTATAGAGTGTAGGGGTATAGAATGTAGGGTATAGAGTGTAGGGTATAGAGTGTAGGGTATAGAGTGTAGAGTGTAGGGTATAGAGTGTAGGGTATAGAGTGTAGGGTATAGAGTGTAGGGTATAGAGTTTAGAGTGTAGGGTATAGAGTGTAGAGTGTAGGGTATAGAGTGTATGGTATAGAGTGTAGGGTATAGAGTGTAGGGTGTTGAGTGTTGGGTATAGAGTGTAGGGTATAGAGTGTAGGGTATAGAGTGTAGGGTATAGAGTGTAGGGAATAGAGTGAGTGTAGAGTGTAAGGTATGGAGTGTAGGGTATAGAGTGTAGGGTATAGAGGGTAGAGTGTAGGGATTAGAGTGTAGGGTATAGAGTGTAGGGTATAGAGTTTAGGGTGTAGAGTGTAGAGTGTAGGGTATAGAGTGTAGGGTATAGAGTGTAGGGTATAGAGTGTAGGGCATAGAGTGTAGGGTATAGAGTGTAGGGTATAGAGTGTAGAGTGTAAGGTATAGAGTGTAGGGTATAGAGTGTAGAGTGTAGGGTATAGAGTGTAGGGTATAGAGTGTAGGGTATAGAGTGTAGGGTATAGAGTGTAGGGTATAGAGTGTAGGGCATAGAGTGTAGGGTATAGAGTGTAGGGTATAGAGTGTAGAGTGTAGGGTATAGAGTGTAGGGTATAGAGTGTAGAGTGTAGGGGGTATAGAGTGTAGGGTATAGAGTGTAGGGTATAGAGTGTAGGGTATAGAGTGTAGGGTATAGAGTGTAGAGTGTAGGGTATATAGAGTGTAGGGTATAGAGTGTAGGGTATAGAGTGTTGAGTGTAGGGTATAGAGTGTAGGGTATAGAGTGTAGGGTATAGAGTGTAGGGTATAGAGTGTAGGGCATAGAGTGTAGGGTATAGAGTGTAGGGTATAGAGTGTAGAGTGTAGGGTATAGAGTGTAGGGTATAGAGTGTAGGGTATAGAGTGTAGGGTATAGAGTGTAGGGTATAGAGTGTAGAGTGTAGGGTATAGAGTGTAGGGTATAGAGCGTAGGGTATAGAGTTTAGAGTGTAGGGTATAGAGTGTAGAGTGTAGGGTATAGAGTGTATGGTATAGAGTGTAGGGTATAGAGTGTAGGGTGTTGAGTGTTGGGTATAGAGTGTAGGGTATAGAGTGTAGGGTATAGAGTGTAGGGTATAGAGTGTAGGGAATAGAGTGTAGAGTGTAAGGTATAGAGTGTAGAGTGTAGGGTATAGAGTGTAGGGTATAGAGGGTAGAGTGTAGGGATTAGAGTGTAGGGTATAGAGTGTAGGGTATAGAGTGTAGAGTGTAGGGTATAGAGTGTAGGGTATAGAGTGTAGCGCATAGAGTGTAGGGTATAGAGTGTAGGGTATAGAGTGTAGGGTATAGAGTGTAGAGTGTAGGGTATAGAGTGTAGGGTATAGAGTGTAGGGTATAGATTGTAGAGTGTATGGTATAGAGTGTAGGGTATAGAGTGTAGGGTATAGAGTGTAGGGTATAGAGTGTAGGGCATAGAGTGTAGGGTATAGAGTGTAGGGTGTAGAGTGTAGAGTGTAGGGTATAGAGTGTAGGGTATAGAGTGTAGGGTATAGAGTGTATAGTGTAGGGTATAGAGTGTAGGGTATAGAGTGTAGGGTATAGAGTGTAGAGTGTAGGGTATAGAGTGTAGGGTATAGAGTGTAGGGTATAGAGTGTAGGGCATAGAGTGTAGGGTATAGAGTGTAGGGTATAGAGTGTAGAGTGTAGGGTATAGAGTGTAGGGTATAGAGTGTAGGGTATAGAGTGTAGAGTGTAGGGCATAGAGTGTAGAATGTAGGGTATAGAGTGTAGGGTATAAAGTGTAGGGTATAGAGTGTAGAGTGTAGGGTATAGAGTGTAGGGTATAGAGTGTAGGGTATAGAGTGTAGAGTGTAGGGTATAGAGTGTAGGGTATAGAGTGTAGGGTATAGAGTGTTGAGTGTAGGGTATAGAGTGTAGGGTATAGAGTGTAGGGTATAGAGTGTAGGGTATAGAGTGTAGGGTATAGAGTGTAGGGCATAACATAGTAACATAGTAACATAGTTAGTAAGGCCGAAAAAAGACATTTGTCCATCCAGTTCAGCCTATATTCCATCATAATAAATACCCAGATCTACGTCCTTCTACAGAACCTAATAAATAGTAACATAGTAAGTTATAGAGTGTAGGGTATAGAGTATAGCTATAGAGTGTAGGGTATAGAGTGTAGGGTATAGAGTGTAGAGTGTAGGGTATAGAGTGTAGGGTATAGAGTGTAGAGTGTAGGGTATAGAGTGTAGGGTATAGAGTGTAGGGTATAGAGTGTAGGGTATAGAGTGTAGAGTGTAGGGTATAGAGTGTAGGGTATAGAGTTTAGAGTGTAGGGTATAGAGTGTAGAGTGTAGGGTATAGAGTGTATGGTATAGAGTGTAGGGTATAGAGTGTAGGGTGTTGAGTGTTGGGTATAGAGTGTAGGGTATAGAGTGTAGGGTATAGAGTGTAGGGTATAGAGTGTAGAGTGTAGGGTATAGAGTGTAGGGTATAGAGTGTAGGGTATAGAGTGTAGGGTATAGAGTTTAGAGTGTAGGGTATAGAGTGTAGAGTGTAGGGTATAGAGTGTATGGTATAGAGTGTAGGGTATAGAGTGTAGGGTGTTGAGTGTTGGGTATAGAGTGTAGGGTATAGAGTGTAGGGTATA
>NW_027193656.1:0-24048 GCF_032444005.1 Ranitomeya imitator | reverse complement strand
TACACTACACTCTATTCCCTAAACTCTACAATCTATACCCTACACTCTATAACATACACTCTATACACTACACTCTATATCTTACACTCTATACCCTACACTTTGCACTCTACACCCTGCACTCTACACTCTACATTCTATACCCTACACTCGATACTCCACACTCAATACCCTACACTCTATACCCTACACTCTATACCCTACACTCTACACTATATGCTCTACACTCTATAGCCTACACTCTATACCCTACACTCTACACTTTATACCCTACACTCTATACCATACACTCTATACCCTACACTCTATACCCTACACTATACACTCTATACCCTACACTCTACACTGTATACCATACACTCTATGCCCCACACTCTCTACCCTAAACTCTACACTCTATACCCTACACTCTAAACCTACACTCTATACCCTACACTCTATACCCTACACTCTATACCCTACACTCTATACCCTACACTCTACACTCTATACCCTACACTCTATACCATACACTCTACACCCTACACTCTACACCCTACACTCTACACCCTACACTCTACACCCTCCACTTTACACCCTACACTCTATACCCTACACTCTATACCCTACACTATACACTCTATACCCTACACTCTACACCCTGCACTCTGTACCCTACACTCTATACCCTACACTCTGTACCCTACACTCTATACCCTACACTCTATACCCTACTCTCTATACCCTACACTCTATACCCTACACTCTATACCCTACACTCTACACTCTATACCCTACACTCTATACCATACACTCTACACCCTACACTCAATACCATACACTCTATACCCTACACTTTACACTCTATACCCTACACTCTATACCATACACTCTACACTTTATACCCTACACTCTATACCATACACACTATACCCTACACTCTATACCCTACACTCTATACCCTACACTCTATACCCTACACTCCAATCCCAACACTCTAATCCCTACACTCTAATCCCTACACTCTAATCCCTACACTCTAATCCCTACACTCTATACCCCACACTCTATACTCTACACTCTACACTCTATACCCTACACTCTAATCCCTACACTCTAATCCCTACACTCTACACTCTATACCCTACACTCTATACCCTACACTCTATACCCTACACTCTACACTCTATACCCTACACTCTATACCCTACACTCTACACTCTATACCCTACACTCTATACCCTACACTCTATAAAATACACTCTATACCCTACACTCTACACTCTATACCATACACTCTATACCCTACACTCTATACCATACACTCTATACCCTACACTCTATACCCTACACTCCACACCCTACAATCTATACCTTACACTCTATACCCTACACTCTAAAATCTATACCCTACACTCTATACCTTACACTCTATACCCTATACCCTACACTCTATACACTACACTCTATACCATACACGCTATACTCTATACCCTACACTCTAAACCATACACTCTACATCCTACACTCTACACCACTCTACACCCCACACTCTACACCCTACACTCTACACTCTATACCCTACACTCTACACCATACACTCTATACCCTATACCCTATACCCTACAATCTATACTCTACACTCTATACCCTACACTCTATACCCTACACTCTATACCCTACACTCTACACTCTATACCCTACACTCTATACCATACACTGTATACCCTACACTCTATACCCTACACTCTACACTCTATATCCTACACTCTATACCCTACACTTTACACTCTACACCCTACACTCTACATTCTATACCCTACACTCTAAACTCTACACTCTATAGCCTACACTCTATACCCTACACTCTATACCCTACACTCTACACTTTATACCCTACACTCTATACCATACACTATATACCCTACACTCTACACTTTATCCCCTACACTCTACACCATACACTCTATACCCTACACTCTATACCCTACACTATACACTCTATACCCTACACTCTACACTGTATACCATACACTCTATGCCCCACACTCTCTACCCTAAACTCTACATTCTATACCCTACACTCTGCACCCTAAGCTCTATACCATACACTCTATACCCTACACTCTATACCCTACACTCTATACCCTACACCCTACACTCTACACCCTACACTCTACACCCTACACTCTACACTCTATTCCCTACACTCTACACCCTGCACTCTGTACCCTACACTCTACACTCTTTACCCTACACTCTATACCCTACATTCTATACCCTACACTCTATACCCTACACTCTAATCCCTACACTCCAC
Source organism: Ranitomeya imitator (assembly GCF_032444005.1). Classification (NCBI taxonomy): domain Eukaryota; kingdom Metazoa; phylum Chordata; class Amphibia; order Anura; family Dendrobatidae; genus Ranitomeya; species Ranitomeya imitator. The sequence continues at coordinate 21,749 of NW_027193656.1, read as the reverse complement.
ACTCTATACCCTACACTCTATACCCTACACTCTACACCCTACACTCTACACCCTACACTCTAATCCCTACACTCTAATCCCTACACTCTAATCCCTACACCCTACACTCTATACCCTACACTCTATACCCTACACTCTACACTATATACTCTACACTCTATAGCATACACTCTATACCCTACACTCTATACCCTACATTCTATACCCTACACTCTATACCCTACACTTTATACCCTACACCCTATACCATACACTCTATACCCTACACTCTACAACCTGCACTCTATACCCTACACTCTATACCCTACACCCTACACTTTATACCCTACACTCTATACCCTACACTCTATACCCTACACTCTATACCCTACACTCTACACCCTACACTCTACACTCTACACTCTATACCCTACACTCTACACCCTGCACTCTGTACCCTACACTCTACACTCTTTACCCTACACTCTATACCCTACACTCTATACCCTACACTCTATACCCTACACTCTACACTTTATACCCTACACTCTATACCATACACTCTATACCCTACACTCTACACTTTATACCCTACACTCTATACCATACACTTTATACCCTACACTCTATACCCTACACTATACACTCTATACCCTACACTCTACACTGTATACCATACACTCTATGCCCCACACTCTCTACCCTAAACTCTACACTCTATACCCTACACTCTACACCCTACACTCTATACCCTACACTCTATACCCTACACTCTATACCCTACACTCTACACTCTACACCCTACACTCTATACCATACACTCTACACCCTACACTCTACACCCTACACTCTACACCCTACACTCTACACCCTCCACTTTACACCCTACACTCTATACCCTAGACTCTATACCCTACACTATACACTCTATACCCTACACTCTACACCCTGCACTCTGTACCCTACACTCTATACCCTACACTCTGTACCCTACACTCTATACCCTACACTCTATACCCTACTCTCTATACCCTACACTCTATACCCTACACTCTATACCCTACACTCTACACTCTATACCCTACACTCTATACCATACACTCTACACCCTACACTCTATACCATACACTCTATACCCTACACTTTACACTCTATACCCTACACTCTATACCATACACTCTACACTTTATACCCTACACTCTATACCATACACACTATACCCTACACTCTATACCCTACACTCTATACCCTACACTCTATACCCTACACTCCAATCCCTACACTCTAATCCCTACACTCTAATCCCTACACTCTAATCCCTACACTCTAATCCCTACACTCTATACCCTACACTCTATACTCTACACTCTACACTCTATACCCTACACTCTAATCCCTACACTCTAATCCCTACACTCTACACTCTATACCCTACACTCTATACCCTACACTCTATACCCTACACTCTACACTCTATACCCTACACTCTATACCCTACACTCTACACTCTATACCCTACACTCTATACCCTACACTCTATAAAATACACTCTATACCCTACACTCTACACTCTATACCATACACTCTATACCCTACACTCTATACCATACACTCTATACCCTACACTCTATACCCTACACTCCACACCCTACACTCTATACCTTACACTCTATACCCAACACTCTAAAATCTATACCCTACACTCTATACCCTACACTCTATACCCTATACCCTACACTCTATACACTACACTCTATACCATACACGCTATACTCTATACCCTACACTCTATACCATACACTCTACATCCTACACTCTACACCACTCTACACCCCACACTCTACACCCTACACCCTACACTCTATACCCTACACTCTACACCATACACTCTATACCCTATACCCTATACCCTACAATCTATACCCTACACTCTATACCCTACACTCTATACCCTACACTCTATACCCTACACTCTACACTCTATACCCTACACTCTATACCATACACTGTATACCCTACACTCTATACCCTACACTCTACACTCTATATCCTACACTCTATACCCTACACTTTACACTCTACACCCTACACTCTACATTCTATGCCCTACACTCTAAACTCTACACTCTATAGCCTACACTCTATACCCTACACTCTATACCCTACACTCTACACTTTATACCCTACACTCTATACCATACACTCTATACCCTACACTCTACACTTTATACCCTACACTCTATACCATACACTCTATACCCTACACTTTATACCCTACACTATACACTCTATACCCTACATTCTACACTGTATACCATACACTCTATGCCCCACACTCTCTACCCTAAACTCTACATTCTATACCCTACACTCTACACCCTAAGCTCTATACCATACACTCTATACCCTACACTCTATACCCTACACTCTATACCCTACACTCTATACCCTACACTCTACGCTCTATACGCTACACTCTATAACCTACACTCTATACCCTACACTCTATACCCTACACTCTACACCCTACACTCTACACCCTACACTCTATACCCTACACTCTATACCCTACACTCTATACCCTACACTCTACACTCTATACCATACAATCTATACACTACACTCTATACCCTAAACTCTACACTCTATACCCTACACTCTATAACATACACTCTATATCTTACACTCTATACCCTACACTTTGCACTCTACACCCTACACTCTACATTCTATACCCTACACTCTATACTCCACACTCTATACCCTACACTCTAAAATCTATACCCTACACTCTATACCCTACACTCTATACCCTATACCCTACACTCTATACACTACACTCTATACCATACACGCTATACTCTATACCCTACACTCTATACCATACACTCTACATCCTACACTCTACACCACTCTACACCCCACACTCTACACCCTACACCCTACACTCTATACCCTACACTCTACACCATACACTCTATACCCTATACCCTATACCCTACAATCTATACCCTACACTCTACACTCTATACCCTACACTCTATACCATACACTGTATACCCTACACTCTATACCCTACACTCTACACTCTATATCCTACACTCTATACCCTACACTTTACACTCTACAACCTACACTCTACATTCTATACCCTACACTCTAAACTCTACACTCTATAGCCTACACTCTATACCCTACACTCTATACCCTACACTCTACACTTTATACCCTACACGCTATACCATACACTCTATACCCTACACTCTACACTTTATACCCTACACTCTATACCATACACTCTATACCCTACACTCTATACCCTACACTATACACGCTATACCCTACACTCTACACTGTATACCATACACTCTATGCCCCACACTCTCTACCCTAAACTCTACATTCTATACCCTACACTCTACACCCTAAGCTCTATACCATACACTCTATACCCTACACTCTATACCCTACACTCTATAACCTACACTCTATACCCTACACCCTACGCTCTATACGCTACACTCTATAACCTACACTCTATACCCTACACTCTATACCCTACACTCTACACCCTACACTCTACACCCTACACTCTATACCCTACACTCTATACCCTACACTCTATACCCTACACTCTACACTCTATACCATACACTCTATACCATACAATCTATACACTACACTCTATACCCTAAACTCTACACTCTATACCCTACACTCTATAACATACACTCTATATCTTACACTCTATACCCTACACTTTGCACTCTACACCCTACACTCTACATTCTATACCCTACACTCTGTACTCCACACTCTATACCCTACACTCTATACCCTACACTCTATACCCTACACTCTACACTATATACTCTACACTCTATAGCCTACACTCTATACCCTACACTCTATACCCTACACTCTATACCCTACACTCTATACCCTACACTCTATACCCTACACTTTATACCCTACACCCTATACCATACACTCTATACCCTACACTCTACAACCTGCACTTTATACCCTACACTCTATACCCTACACCCTACACTTTATACCCTACACTCTATACCCTACACTCTATACCCTACACTCTATACCCTACACTCTACACCCTACACTCTACACTCTACACTCTATACCCTACACTCTACACCCTGCACTCTGTACCCTACACTCTACACTCTTTACCCTACACTCTATACCCTACACTCTATAACCTACACTCTATACCCTACACTCTATACCCTACACTGTAAACTCTATACCCTACACTCTACACTCTATACCCTACACTCTATAACATACACTCTATACCCTACACTCTATACCCTACACTCTATACCCTACACTCTATACCATACACTCTATACCATACACTCTACACTCTATACCCTACACTCTATACCATACACTCTACACCATACACTCTATAGCATACACTCTATACCCTACACTCTACACTCTATACCCTACTCTCTATACCCTACACTCTATACCCTACACTCTACAACCTGCACTCTATACCCTACACTCTATACCCTACACCTTACACTCTATACCCTACACTCTATACCCTACACTCTATACCCTACACTCTATAGTCTACACTCTATAGCCTACACTCTACACTCTACTCTATACCCTACACTCTATACCCTACACTCTAATCCCTACACTCTACACTCTATACCCTACACTCTATACCCTACACTCTATACCCTACACTCTACACCCTACACTCTACACCCTACACTCTAATCCCTACACTCTAATCCCTACACTCTAATCCCTACACCCTACACTCTATACCCTACACTCTATACCCTACACTCTATACCCTACACCCTACACTCTACACCCTACACTCTACACCCTACACTCTACACCCTACACTCTACACTCTATTCCCTACACTCTACACCCTGCACTCTGTACCCTACACTCTACACTCTTTACCCTACACTCTATACCCTACATTCTATACCCTACACTCTATACCCTACACTCTAATCCCTACACTCTACACTCTATACCCTACACTCCATACCCTACACTCTATACCCTACACTCTACACCCTACACTCTACACCCTACACTCTAATCCCTACACTCTAATCCCTACACTCTAATCCCTACACCCAACACTCTATACCCTACACTCTATACCCTGCACTCTATACCCTACACTCTACACTATATACTCTACACTCTATAGCCTACACTCTATACCCTACACTCTATACCCTACACTCTATACCCTACACTCTATACCCTACACTTTATACCCTACACCCTATACCATACACTCTATACCCTACACTCTACAACCTGCACTCTATACCCTACACTCTATACCCTACACCCTACACTTTATACCCTACACTCTATACCCTACACTCTATACCCTACACTCTATACCCTACACTCTACACCCTACACTCTACACTCTACACTCTATACCCTACACTCAACACCCTGCACTCTGTACCCTACACTCTACACTCTTTACCCTACACTCTATACCCTACACTCTATACCCTACACTCTATACCCTACACTCTATACCCTACACTCTATACCCTACACTCTACACTTTATACCCTACAGTCTATACCATACACTCTATACCCTACACTCTACACTTTATACCCTACACTCTATACCATACACTCTATACCCTACACTCTATACCCTACACTATACACTCTATACCCTACACTCTACACTGTATACCATACACTCTATGCCCCACACTCTCTACCCTAAACTCTACACTCTATACCCTACACTCTACACCCTACACTCTATACCCTACACTCTATACCCTACACTCTATACCCTACACTCTATACCCTACACTCTACACTCTATACCCTACACTCTATACCATACACTCTACACCCTACACTTTACACCCTACACTCTACACCCTACATTCTACACCCTACACTTTACACCCTACACTCTATACCCTACACTCTATACCCTACACTATACACTCTATACCCTACACTCTACACCCTGCACTCTGTACCCTACACTCTATACCCTACACTCTACACTCTGTACCCTACACTCTATTCCCTACACTCTATACCCTACACTCTATACCCTACACTCTATACCCTACACTCTACACTCTATACCCTACACTCTATACCATACACTCTACACCCTACACTCTATACCATACACTCTATACCCTACACTTTACACTCTATACCCTACACTCTATACCATACACTCTACACTTTATACCCTACACTCTATACCATACACACTATACCCTACACTCTATACCCTACACTCTATACCCTACACTCTATACCCTACACTCTAATCCCTACACTCTAATCCCTACACTCTAATCCCTACACTCTAATCCCTACACTCTATACCCTACACTCTATACTCTACACTCTACACTCTATACCCTACACTCTAATCCCTACACTCTAATCCCTACACTCTACACTCTATACCCTACACTCTATACCCTACACTCTATACCCTACACTCTATACCCTACACTCTACACTCTATACCCTACACTCTATACCCTACACTCTATAAAATACACTCTATACCCTACACTCTACACTCTATACCATACACTCTATACCCTACACTCTATACCATACACTCTATACCCTACACTCTATACCCTACACTCCACAGCCTACACTCTATACCCTACACTTTAAAATCTATACCCTACACTCTATACCCTACACTCTATACCCTATACCCTACACTATATACACTACACTCTATACCATACATGCTATACTCTATACCCTACACTCTATACCATACACTCTACATCCTACACTCTACACCACTCTACACCCCACACTCTACACCCTACACCCTACACTCTATACCCTACACTCTACACCATACACTCTATACCCTATACCCTATACCCTACAATCTATACCCTACACTCTATACTCTACACTCTATACCCTACACTCTATACCCTACACTCTACACTCTATACCCTACACTCTATACCATACACTGTATACCCTACACTCTATACCCTACACTCTACACTCTATATCCTACACTCTATACCCTACACTTTACACTCTACACCCTACACTCTACATTCTATACCCTACACTCTAAACTCTACACTCTATAGCCTACACTCTATACCCTACACTCTATACCCTACACTCTACACTTTATACCCCACACTCTATACCATACACTCTATACCCTACACTCTACACTTTATACCCTACACTCTATACCATACACTCTATACCCTACACTCTATACCCTACACTATACACTCTATACCCTACACTCTACACTGTATACCATACACTCTATGCCCCACACTCTCTACCCTAAACTCTACATTCTATACCCTACACTCTACACCCTAAGCTCTATACCATACACTCTATACCCTACACTCTATACCCTACACTCTATACCCTACACTCTATACCCTACACCCTACGCTCTATACGCTACACTCTATAACCTACACTCTATACCCTACACTCTATACCCTACACTCTACACCCTACACTCTACACCCTACACTCTATACCCTACACTCTATACCCTACACTCTATACCCTACACTCTACACTCTATACCATACACTCTATACCATACAATCTATACACTACACTCTATTCCCTAAACTCTACACTCTATACCCTACACTCTATAACATACACTCTATACACTACACTCTATATCTTACACTCTATACCCTACACTTTGCACTCTACACCCTGCACTCTACACTCTACATTCTATACCCTACACTCTATACTCCACACTCAACACCCTACACTCTATACCCTACACTCTATACCCTACACTCTACACTATATACTCTACACTCTATAGCCTACACTCTATACCCTACACTCTATACCCTACACTCTATACCCTACACTCTATACCCTACACTTTATACCCTACACCCTATACCATACACTCTATACCCTACACTCTACAACCTGCACTTTATACCCTACACTCTATACCCTACACCCTACACTTTATACCCTACACTCTATACCCTACACTCTATACCCTACACTCTATACCCTACACTCTACACCCTACACTCTACACTCTACACTCTATACCCTACACTCTACACCCTGCACTCTGTACCCTACACTCCACACTCTTTACCCTACACTCTATACCCTACACTCTATAACCTACACTCTATACCCTACACTCTATACCCTACACTCTACACGTTATACCCTACACTCTATACCATACACTCTATACCCTACACTCTACACTTTATACCCTACACTCTATACCATACACTCTATACCCTACACTCTATGCCCTACACTATACACTCTATACCCTACACTCTACACTGTATACCATACACTCTATGCCCCACACTCTCTACCCTAAACTCTACACTCTATACCCTACACTCTACACCCTACACTCTATACCCTACACTCTATACCCTACACTCTATACCCTACACTCTATACCCTACAGTCTACACTCTATACCCTACACTCTATACCATACACTCTACACCCTACACTCTACACCCTACACTCTACACCCTACAATCTACACCCTACACTCTACACCCTACACTCTATACCCTACACTCTATACCCTACACTATACACTCTATACCCTACACTCTACACTCTACACTGTATACCATACACTCTATGCCCCACACTCTATACCCTAAACTCTACACTCTATATCCTACACTCTACACCCTAAGCTCTATACCCTACACTCTATACCCTACACTCTACACTCTATACCCTACACTCTATACCCTACACTCTATACCATACACTCTACACCCTACACTCTACACCCTACACTCTATACCCTACACTCTATACCCTACACTCTACACTTTATACCCTACACTCTATACCCTACACTCTATACCCTGCACTCTACACCCTGCACTCTACACCCTGCACTCTACACCCAACACTCTATACCCTACACTCTACACCCTACACTCTATACCCTACACTCTACACTCTATACCCTACACTCTATAGCCTACACTCTATACCCTACACTCTATACCCTACACTCTATACCCTACACTCTACACTCTATACCCTACACTCTATACCATACACTCTATACCCTACACTCTATACCATACACTCTATACCATACACTCTATACCCTACACTCTATACCCTACACTCTATACCATACACTCTATACCCTACACTCTATACCCTACACTCTATACCCTACACTCTACACCCTACACTCTATACCCTACACTCTATACCCTACACTCTATACCCTACACTCTAAACTCTATACCCTACACTCTACACTCTACACTCTATACCCTACACTCTATAACATGCACTCTATACCCTACACTCTATACCCTACACTCTATACCCTACATTCTACACTCTATACCCTACACTCTATACCATACACTCTACACCATACACTCTATAGCATACACTCTATACCCTACACTGTACACTCTATACCCTACACTCTATACCCTACACTCTATACCCTACACTATACACTCTATACCCTACACTCTACACTTTATACCCTACTCTCTATACCCTGCACTCTATACCCTACACTCTACAACGTGCACTCTATACCCTACACTCTATACCCTACACCATACACTCTATACCCTACACTCTATACCCTACACTCTATACCCTACACTCTATACCCTACACTCTACACTCTATACCCTACACTCTATAACATACACTCTATGCACTACACTCTATACCTTACACTCTATACCCTACACTTTACATTCTACACCCTACACTCTACACTCTATTCCCTACACTCTATACCCTACACTCTATACCCAACACTCTATACCCTACACTCTATACGCTACACTCTACACTCTATACCCTACACTCTATACCCTACACTCTAATCCCTACACTCTAATCCCTACACTCTACACTCTATACCCTACACTCTATACCCTACACTCTATACCCTACACTCTACACCCTACACTCTACACCCTACACTCTAATCCCTACACTCTATACCCTACACTCTATACCCAACACTCTATACCCTACACTCTATACGCTACACTCTACACTCTATACCCTACACTCTATACCCTACACTCTATACCCAACACTCTATACCCTACACTCTATACGCTACACTCTACACTCTATACCCTACACTCTATACCCTACACTCTAATCCCTACACTCTAATCCCTACACTCTACACTCTATACCCTACACTCTATACCCTACACTCTATACCCTACACTCTACACCCTACACTCTACACCCTACACTCTACACCCTACACTCTATACCCTACACTCTATACCCTACACTCTATACCCTACACCCTACACTCTACACCCTACACTCTAAACCCTACACTCTACACTCTATACCCTACACTCTACACCCTGCACTCTGTACCCTACACTCTACACTCATTACCCTACACGCTATACCCTACACTCTATACCCTACACTCTATACCCTACACTCTACACTATATACCTTACACTCTATACCCTACACTCTATACCCTACACTCTAAACTCTATACCCTACACTCTACACTCTATACCCTACACTCTATAACATACACTCTATACCCTACACTCTATACCCTACACTCTATACCATACACTCTACAACCTACACTCTATACCATACACTCTACACTATACACTCTATAGCATACACTCTATACCCTACACTATACACTCTATACCCTACACTCTATACCCTACACTCTATACCCTACACTATACACTCTATACCCTACACTCTACACTTTATACCCTACACTCTATACCCTACACTCTATACCCTACACTCTACAACCTGCACTCTATACCCTACACTCTATTCCCTACACTCTACACTGTATACCATACACTCTATGCCCCACACTCTATACCCTAAACTCTACACTCTATACCCTACACTCTATACCCTAAGCTCTATACCATACACTCTATACCCTACACTCTACACTCTATACCCTACACTCTATACCCTACACCCTACGCTCTATAAGCTATACTCTATACCCTTCACTCTATACCCTACACTCTATAACCTACACTCTATACCCTACACTCTATACCCTACACTCTATACCCTACACTCTACACTCTATACCCTACACTCTATACCCTACACTATATACCCTGCACTCTATACCCTACATTCTACACTCTATACCATACACTCTATACCATACACTCTATACACTACACTCTATACCCTAAACTCTACACTCTATACCCTACACTCTATAACATACACTCTAAACACTACACTCTATACCTTACACTCTATACCCTACACTTTGCACTCTACACCCTACACTCTACACTCTACATTCTATACCCTACATTCTATACCCTACACTCTCTACTCCACACTCTATACCCTACACTCTATACCCTACACTCTATACCCTACACTCTACACCCTACACTCTACACTCTATAGCCTACACTCTATACCCTACACTCTATACCCTACACTCTATACCCTACACTCTATACACTACACTCTACACTTTATACCCTACACTCTATACCATACACTCTATACCCTACACTCTACAACCTGCACTCTATACCCTACACTCTATACCCTACACTCTACACTCTATACCCTACACTCTATGCCCTACACTCTTTACCCTACACTCTACACTCTACACCCTGCACTCTGTACCCTACACTCTACACTCTTTACCCTACACTCTATACCCTACATTCTATACCCTACACTCTATACCCTACACTCTAATCCCTACACTCTACACTCTATACCCTACACTCTATACCCTACACTCTATACCCTACACTCTACACCCTACACTCTACACCCTACACTCTAATCCCTACACTCTAATCCCTACACTCTAATCCCTACACCCTACACTCTATACCCTACACTCTATACCCTACACTCTATACCCTACACTCTACACTATATACTCTACACTCTATAGCCTACACTCTATACCCTACACTCTATACCCTACACTCTATACCATACACTCTATACCCTACACTCTATACCCTACGCTTTATACCCTACACCCTATACCATACACTCTATACCCTACACTCTACAACCTGCACTCTATACCCTACGCTCTATACCCTACACCCTACACTTTATACCCTACACTCTATACCCTACACTCTATACCCTACACTCTATACCCTACACTCTACACCCTACACTCTACACTCTATACCCTACACTCTACACCCTGCACTCTGTACCCTACACTCTACACTCTTTACCCTACACTCTATACCCTACACTCTATACCCTACACTCTACACTTTATACCCTACACTCTATACCATACACTCTATACCCTACACTCTACACTTTATACCCAACACTCTATACCATACACTCTATACCCTACACTCTATACCCTACACTATACACTCTATACCCTACACTCTACACTGTATACCATACACTCTATGCCCCACACTCTCTACCCTAAACTCTACACTCTATACCCTACACTCTACACCCTACACTCTATACCCTACACTCTATACCCTACACTCTATACCCTACACTCTATACCCTACACTCTACACTCTATACCCTACACTCTATACCATACACTCTACACCCTACACTCTACACCCTACACTCTACACCCTACACTCTACACCCTCCACTTTACACCCTACACTCTATACCCTACACTCTATACCCTACACTATACACTCTATACCCTACACTCTACACCCTGCACTCTGTACCCTACACTCTATACCCTACACTCTGTACCCTACACTCTATACCCTGCACTCTATACCCTACACTCTATACCCTACACTCTATACCCTACACTCTACACTCTATACCCTACACTCTATACCATACACTCTACACCCTACACTCTATACCCTACACTTTATACCCTACACCCTATACCATACACTCTATACCCTACACTCTACAACCTGCACTTTATACCCTACACTCTATACCCTACACCCTACACTTTATACCCCACACTCTATACCCTACACTCTATACCCTACACTCTATACCCTACACTCTATACCCTACAGTCTACACTCTATACCCTACACTCTATACCATACACTCTACACCCTACACTCTATACCCTACACTTTATACCCTACACCCTATACCATACACTCTATACCCTACACTCTACAACCTGCACTTTATACCCTACACTCTATACCCTACACCCTACACTTTATACCCCACACTCTATACCCTACACTCTATACCCTACACTCTATACCCTACACTCTACACCCTACACTCTACACTCTACACTCTATACCCTACACTCTACACCCTGCACTCTGTACCCTACACTCTACACTCTTTACCCTACACTCTATACCCTACACTCTATAACCTACACTATATACCCTACCTTCTATACCCTACACTCTACACGTTATACCCTACACTCTATACCATACACTCTATACCCTACACTCTACACTTTATACCCTACACTCTATACCATACACTCTATACCCTACACTCTATGCCCTACACTATACACTCTATACCCTACACTCTACACTGTATACCATACACTCTATGCCCCACACTCTCTACCCTAAACTCTACACTCTATACCCTACACTCTACACCCTACACTCTATACCCTACACTCTATACCCTACACTCTATACCCTACACTCTATACCCTACAGTCTACACTCTATACCCTACACTCTATACCATACACTCTACACCCTACACTCTACACCCTACACTCTACACCCTACAATCTACACCCTACACTCTACACCCTACACTCTATACCCTACACTCTATAACCTACACTATACACTCTATACCCTACACTCTACACTCTACACTGTATACCATACACTCTATGCCCCACACTCTATACCCTAAACTCTACACTCTATATCCTACACTCTACACCCTAAGCTCTATACCCTACACTCTATACCCTACACTCTACACTCTATACCCTACACTCTATACCCTACACTTTATACCATACACTCTACACCCTACACTCTACACCCAACACTCTATACCCTACACTCTATACCCTACACTCTACACTTTATACCCTACACTCTATACCCTACACTCTATACCCTGCACTCTACACCCTGCACTCTACACCCTGCACTCTACACCCAACACTCTATACCCTACACTCTACACCCTACACTCCATACCCTACACTCTACACTCTATACCCTACACTCTATAGCCTACACTCTATACCCTACACTCTATACCCTACACTCTATACCCTACACTCTACACTCTATACCCTACACTCTATACCATACACTCTATACCCTACACTCTATACCATACACTCTATACCATACACTCTATACCCTACACTCTATACCCTACACTCTATACCATACACTCTATACCCTACACTCTATACCCTACACTCTATACCCTACACTCTACACCCTACACTCTATACCCTACACTCTATACCCTACACTCTATACCCTACACTCTAAACTCTATACCCTACACTCTACACTCTACACTCTATACCCTACACTCTATAACATGCACTCTATACCCTACACTCTATACCCTACACTCTATACCCTACACTCTATACCCTACACTCTACACTCTATACCCTACACTCTATACCATACACTCTACACCATACACTCTATAGCATACACTCTATACCCTACACTCTACACTCTATACCCTACACTCTATACCCTACACTCTATACCCTGCACTATACACTCTATACCCTACACTCTACACTTTATACCCTACTCTCTATACCCTACACTCTATACCCTACACTCTACAACGTGCACTCTATACCCTACACTCTATACCCTACACCATACACTCTATACCCTACACTCTATACCCTACACTCTATACCCTACACTCTATACCCTACACTCTACACTCTATACCCTACACTCTATAACATACACTCTATACACTATACTCTATACCTTACACTCTATACCCTACACTTTACATTCTACACCCTACACTCTACACTCTATTCCCTACACTCTATACCCTACACTCTATACCCAACACTCTATACCCTACACTCTATACCCTACACTCTACACTCTATACCCTACACTCTATACCCTACACTCTAATCCCTACACTCTAATCCCTACACTCTACACTCTATACCCTACACTCTATACCCTACACTCTATACCCTACACTCTACACCCTACACTCTACACCCTACACTCTAATCCCTACACTCTAATCCCTACACCCTACACTCTATAACCTACACTCTATACCCTACACTCTATACCCTACACTCTACACCCTACACTCTACACCCTACACTCTATACCCTACACTCTATACCCTACACTCTATACCCTACACCCTACACTCTACACCCTACACTCTACACCCTACACTCTACACTCTATACCCTACACTCTACACCCTGCACTCTGTACCCTACACTCTACACTCTTTACCCTACACTCTATACCCTACACTCTATACCCTACACTCTATACCCTACACTCTACACTATATACCTTACACTCTATACCCTACACTCTATACCCTACACTCTAAACTCTATACCCTACACTCTACACTCTATACCCTACACTCTATAACATACACTCTATACCCTACACTCTATACCCTACACTCTATACCCTACACTCTATACCATACACTCTACACCCTACACTCTATACCATACACTCTACACTATACACTCTATAGCATACACTCTATACCCTACACTATACACTCTATACCCTACACTCTATACCCTACACTCTATACCCTACACTATACACTCTATACCCTACACTCTACACTTTATACCCTACACTCTATACCCTACACTCTATACTCTACACTCTACAACCTGCACTCTATACCCTACACTCTATTCCCTACACTCTACACTGTATACCATACACTCTATGCCCCACACTCTATACCCTAAACTCTACACTCTATACCCTACACTCTATACCCTAAGCTCTATACCATACACTCTATACCCTACACTCTACACTCTATACCCTACACTCTATACCCTACACTCTATACCCTACACCCTACGCTCTATAAGCTATACTCTATACCCTACACTCTATACCCTACACTCTATAACCTACACTCTATACTCTACACTTTATACCCTACACTCTATACCCTACACTCTACACTCTATACCCTACACTCTATACCCTACACTATATACCATGCACTCTATACCCTACACTCTACACTCTATACCATACACTCTATACCATACACTCTATACACTACACTCTATACCCTAAACTCTACACTCTATACCCTACACTCTATAACATACACTCTATACACTACACTCTATACCTTACACTCTATACCCTACACTTTGCACTCTACACCCTACACTCTACACTCTACATTCTATACCCTACACTCTATACCCTACACTCTCTACTCCACACTCTATACCCTACACTCTATACCCTACACTCTATACCCTACACTCTACACCCTACACTCTACACTCTATAGCCTACACTCTATACCCTACACTCTATACCCTACACTCTATACCCTACACTCTATACACTACACTCTACACTTTATACCCTACACTCTATACCATACACTCTATACCCTACACTCTACAACCTGCACTCTATACCCTACACTCTATACCCTACACTCTACACTCTATACCCTACACTCTATGCCCTACACTCTTTACCCTACACTCTACACTCTACACCCTGCACTCTGTACCCTACACTCTACACTCTTTACCCTACACTCTATACCCTACATTCTATACCCTACACTCTATACCCTACACTCTAATCCCTACACTCTACACTCTATACCCTACACTCTATACCCTACACTCTATACCCTACACTCTACACCCTACACTCTACACCCTACACTCTAATCCCTACACTCTAATCCCTACACTCTAATCCCTACACCCTACACTCTATACCCTACACTCTATACCCTACACTCTAGACCCTACACTCTACACTATATACTCTACACTCTATAGCCTACACTCTATACCCTACACTCTATACCCTACACTCTATACCCTACACTCTATACCCTACACTCTATACCCTACACTTTATACCCTACACCCTATACCATACACTCTATACCCTACACTCTACAACCTGCACTCTATACCCTACACTCTATACCCTACACCCTACACTTTATACCCTACACTCTATACCCTACACTCTATACCCTACACTCTATACCCTACACTCTACACCCTACACTCTACACTCTACACTCTATACCCTACACTCTACACCCTGCACTCTGTACCCTACACTCTACACTCTTTACCCTACACTCTATACCCTACACTCTATACCCTACACTCTATACCCTACACTCTACACTTTATACCCTACACTCTATACCATACACTCTATACCCTACACTCTACACTTTATACCCAACACTCTATACCATACACTCTATACCCTACACTCTATACCCTACACTATACACTCTATACCCTACACTCTACACAGTATACCATACACTCTATGCCCCACACTCTCTACCCTAAACTCTACACTCTATACCCTACACTCTACACCCTACACTCTATACCCTACACTCTATACCCTACACTCTATACCCTACACTCTATACCCTACACTCTACACTCTATACCCTATACTCTATACCATACACTCTACACCCTACACTCTACACCCTACACTCTACACCCTACACTCTACACCCTCCACTTTACACCCTACACTCTATACCCTACACTCTATACCCTACACTCTATACCCTACACTCTATACCCTACACTCTACACTCTATACCCTACACTCTATACCATACACTCTACACCCTACACTCTATACCATACACTCTATACCCTACACTTTACACTCTATACCCTACACTCTATACCATACACTCTACACGTTATACCCTACACTCTATACCATACACACTATACCCTACACTCTATACCCTACACTCTATACCCTACACTCTAATCCCTACACTCTAATCCCTACACTCTAATCCCTACACTCTAATCCCTACACTCTAATCCCTACACTCTATACCCTACACTCTATACTCTACACTCTACACTCTATACCCTACACTCTAAACCCTACACTCTAATCCCTACACTCTACACTCTATACCCTACACTCTATACCCTACACTCTATACCCTACACTCTACACTCTATACCCTACACTCTATACGCTACACTCTACACTCTATACCCTACACTCTATACCCTACACTCTATAAAATACACTCTATACCCTACACTCTACACTCTATACCATACACTCTATACCCTACACTCTATACCATACACTCTATACCCTACACTCCACACCCTACACTCTATACCTTACACTCTATACCCTACACTCTAAAATCTATACCCTACACTCTATACCCTACACTCTATACCCTATACCCTACACTCTATACACTACACTCTATACCATACACGCTATACTCTATACCCTACACTCTATACCATACACTCTACATCCTACACTCTACACCACTCTACACCCCACACTCTACACCCTACACCCTACACTCTATACCCTACACTCTACACCATACACTCTATACCCTATACCCTATACCCTACAATCTATACCCTACACTCTATACCCTACACTCTATACCCTACACTCTATACCCTACACTCTACACTCTATACCCTACACTCTATACCATACACTGTATACCCTACACTCTATACCCTACACTCTACACTCTATATCCTACACTCTATACCCTACACTTTACACTCTACACCCTACACTCTACATTCTATACCCTACACTCTAAACTCTACACTCTATAGCCTACACTCTATACCCTACACTCTATACCCTACACTCTACACTTTATACCCTACACTCTATACCATACACTCTATACCCTACACTCTACACTTTATACCCTACACTCTATACCATACACTCTATACCCTACACTCTATACCCTACACTATACACTCTATACCCTACACTCTACACTGTATACCATACACTCTATGCCCCACACTCTCTACCCTAAACTCTACATTCTATACCCTACACTCTACACCCTAAGCTCTATACCATACACTCTATACCCTACACTCTATACCCTACACTCTATACCCTACACTCTATACCTTACACCCTACGCTCTATACGCTACACTCTATAACCTACACTCTATACCCTACACTCTATACCCTACACTCTACACCCTACACTCTACACCCTACACTCTATACCCTACACTCTATACCCTACACTCTATACCCTACACTCTACACTCTATACCATACACTCTATAACATACAATCTATACACTACACTCTATACCCTAAACTCTACACTCTATACCCTACACTCTATAACATACACTCTATACACTACACTCTATATCTTACACTCTATACCCTACACTTTGCACTCTACACCCTACACTCTACATTCTATACCCTACACTCTATACTCCACACTCTATACCCTACACTCTATACCCTACACTCTATACCCTACACTCTACACTATATACTCTACACTCTATAGCCTACACTCTATACCCTACACTCTATACCCTACACTCTATACCCTACACTCTATACCCTACACCCTATACCATACACTCTATACCCTACACTCTACAACCTGCACTTTATGCCCTACACTCTATACCCTACACCCTACACTTTATACCCTACACTCTATACCCTACACTCTATACCCTACACTCTATACCCTACACTCTACACCCTACACTCTACACTCTACACTCTATACCCTACACTCTACACCCTGCACTCTGTACCCTACACTCTACACTCTTTACCCTACACTCTATACCCTACACACTATAACCTACACTCTATACCCTACACTCTGTACCCTATACTGTAAACTCTATACCCTACACTCTACACTCTATACCCTACACTCTATAACATACACTCTATACCCTACACTCTATACCCTACACTCTATACCCTACACTCTATACCATACACTCTATACCATACACTCTACACTCTATACCCTACACTCTATACCATACACTCTACACCATACACTCTATAGCATACACTCTATACCCTACACTCTACACTCTATACCCTACACTCTATACCCTACACTCTATACCCTACACTTTACACTCTATACCCTACACACTACACTTTATACCCTACTCTCTATACCCTACACTCTATACCCTACACTCTACAACCTGCACTCCATACCCTACACTCTATACCCTACACCTTACACTCTATACCCTACACTCTATACCCTACACTCTATACCCTACACTCTAATCCCTACACTCTACACTCTATACCCTACACTCTATACCCTACACTCCATACCCTACACTCTACACCCTACACTCTACACCCTACACTCTAATCCCTACACTCTAATCCCTACACTCTAGTCCCTACACCCTACACTCTATACCCTACACTCTATACCCTACACTCTATACCCTACACCCTACACTCTACACCCTACACTCTACACCCTACACTCTACACTCTATTCCCTACACTCTACACCCTGCACTCTGCACTCTGTACCCTACACTCTACACTCTTTACCCTACACTCTATACCCTACATTCTATACCCTACACTCTATACCCTACACTCTAATCCCTACACTCTACACTCTATACCCTACACTCTATACCCTACACTCTATACTCTACACTCTACACCCTACACTCTACACCCTACACTCTAATCCCTACACTCTAATCCCTACACGCTAATCCCTACACCCTACACTCTATACCCTACACTCTATACCCTACACTCTATGCCCTACACTCTACACTATATACTCTACACTCTATAGCCTACACTCTATACCCTACACTCTATACCCTACACTCTATACCCTACACTCTATACCCTACACCCTATACCATACACTCTATACCCTACACTCTACAACCTGCACTCTATACCCTACACTCTATACCCTACACCCTACACTTTATACCCTACACTCTATACCCTACACTCTATACCCTACAATCTATACCCTACACTCTACACCCTACACTCTACACTCTACACTCTATACCCTACACTCTACACCCTGCACTCTGTACCCTACACTCTACACTCTTTACCCTACACTCTATACCCTACACTCTATACCCTACACTCTATACCCTACACTCTATACCCTACACTCTACACTTTATACCCTACACTCTATACCATACACTCTATACCCTACACTTTACACTTTATACCCTACACTCCATACCATACACTCTATACCCTACACTCTATACCCTACACTATACACTCTATACCCTACACTCTACACTGTATACCATACACTCTATGCCCCACACTCTCTACCCTAAACTCTACACTCTGTACCCTACACTCTACACCCTACACTCTATACCCTACACTCTATACCCTACACTCTATACCCTACACTCTATACCCTACACTCTACACTCTATACCCTACACTCTATACCATACACTCTACACCCTACACTTTACACCCTACACTCTACACCCTACACTCTATACCCTACACTTTACACCCTACACTCTATACCCTACACTCTATACCCTACACTATATACTCTATACCCTACACTCTATACCCTACACTCTATACCCTACACTCTACACCCTACACTT
>NW_027193655.1:0-80127 GCF_032444005.1 Ranitomeya imitator | reverse complement strand
CTCAAAAGTGCGGGCTAGGCTTAAGGCCTGGGCACAAGTGCGGGCTAGGCTTAAGGCCTGGGCACAAGTGCGGGCTAGGCTTAAGGCCTGGGCACAAGTGCGGGCTAGGCTTAAGGCCTGGGCACAAGTGCGGGCTAGGCTTAAGGCCTGGGCACAAGTGCGGGCTAGGCTTAAGGCCTCGGCACAAGTGCCGGCTAGGCCTAAGGCCTGGGCACAAGTGCCGGCTAGGCTTAAGGCCTGGGCACAAGTGCGGGCTAGGCTTAAGGCCTGGGCACAAGTGCGGGCTAGGCTTAAGGCCGGGGCACAAGTGCGGGCTAGGCTTAAGGCCGGGGCACAAGTGCGGGCTAGGCTTAAGGCCGGGGCACAAGTGCGGGCTAGGCTTAAGGCCGGGGCACAAGTGCGGGCTAGGCTTAAGGCCGGGGCACAAGTGCGGGCTAGGCTTAAGGCCGGGGAACAGGTGCGGGCTAGGCTTAAGGCCGGGGCTCAGGTGCGGGCTAGGCTTAAGGCCAGGGCACAGGTGCGGGCTAGGCTTAAGGCCAGGGCACAGGTGCGGGCTAGGCTTAAGGCCTGGGCACAAGCGCGGGCTAGGCTTAAGGCCTGGGCACAAGCGCGGGCTAGGCTTAAGGCGGGGCACAAGTGCGGGCTAGGCTTAAGGCTGGGGCACAAGTGCGGGCTAGGCTTAAGGCCGGGGCACAAGTGCGGGCTAGGCTTAAGGCCGGGGCACAAGTGCGGGCTAGGCTTAAGGCCGGGGCACAAGTGCGGGCTAGCTTAAGGCCGGGGCACAAGTGCGGGCTAGGCTTAAGGCTGGGGCACAAGTGCGGGCTAGGCTTAAGGCCGGGCAAAAGTGCAGGCTAGGCTTAAGGCCGTGGCACAAGTGCTGGCTAGGCATAAGGCCGGGGCACAAGTGCTGGCTAGGCATAAGGCAGGGGCACAAGTGCTAGCTAGGCATAAGGCAGGGGCACAAGTGCTGGCTAGGCATAAGGTAGGGGCACAAGTGCTGGCTAGGCATAAGGCAGGGGCACAAGTGCTGGCCAGGCATAAGGCAGGGGCACAAGTGCTGGCTAGGTATAAGGCAGGGGCACAAGCACAAACTAAGCATAAGGCAGAGGCACAAGTGCAAGCTAGGCATAAGGCAGGGGCACCTATGCAGGCTAGGCTTAAGGCAGGGGCACAAGTGCGGGCTAGGCTTAAGGCCTGGGCACAAGTGCCGGCTAGGCCTAAGGCCTGGGCACAAGTGCGGGCTAGGCTTAAGGCCTGGGCACAAGTGCGAGCTAGGCTTAAGGCCGGGGCACAAGTGCGGGCTAGGCTTAAGGCCGGGGCACAAGTTCAAGCTAGGCTTAAGGCCGGGGCACAAGTGCGGGCTAAGCTTAAGGCCGGGGCACAAGTGCGGGCTAGGCTTAAGGCCTGGGCACAAGTGCGGCTAGGCTTAAGGCCGGGGCACAAGTGCGGGCTAGGCTTAAGGCCGGGGCACAAGTGCGGGCTAGGCTTAAGGCCGGGGCACAAGTGCGGGCTAGGCTTAAGGCGGGGCACAAGTGCGGGCTAGGCTTAAGGCCGGGGCACAAGTGCGGGCTAGGCTTAAGGCCGGGGCAAAAGTGCGGGCTAGGCTTAAGGCCTGGGCACAAGTGCAGTGCTGGCTAGGATCAAGGCAAGGGGCACAAATGCTGGCTAGGCTTAAGGCATGGGCACAAGTGCCAGCTAGGCTTAAGGCCTGGGCACAAGTGCAGGCTAGGCTTAAGGCCTGAGCAAAATGGCAGGCTAGGCTTAAGGCCTGGGCACAAGTGCGGGCTAGGCTTAAGGCCTGGGCACAAGTGCAGTGCTGACTAGGATCAGGCAGGGGCACAAATGCTGGCTAGGCTTAAGGCATGAGTACAAGTGCGAGCTAGGCTTAAGGCCAGGGCACAAGTGCGGGCTAGGCATAAAGCAGGGGCACAAGTTCGAGCTAGGCTTAAGGCCGGGGCACAAGTGCGGGCTAGGCTTAAGGCCGGGGCACAAGTTCAAGCTAGGCTTAAGGCCGGGGCACAAGTGCGGGCTAGGCTTAAGGCCGGGGCACAAGTGCGGGCTAGGCTTAAGGCCTGGGCACAAGTGCGGGCTAGGCTTAAGGCCGGGGCACAAGTGCGGGCTAGGCTTAAGGCCGGGGCACAAGTGCGGGCTAGGCTTAAGGCCGGGGCACAAGTGCGGGCTAGGCTTAAGGCCTGGGCACAAGTGCAGTGCTGGCCAGGATCAAGGCAGGGGGCACAAATGCTGGCTAGGCTTAAGGCATGGGCACAAGTGCCAGCTAGGCTTAAGGCCTGGGCACAAGTGCGGGCTAGGCTTAAGGCCTGGGCACAAGTGCAGTGCTGGCTAGGATCAAGGCAGGGGGCACAAATGCTGGCTAGGCTTAAGGCATGGGCACAAGTGCGAGCTAGGCTTAAGGCTGGGGCACAAGTGCGGGCTAGGCATAAAGCAGGGGCACAAGTTCGAGCTAGGCTTACGGCCGGGGCACAAGTGCGGGCTAGGCTTAAGGCCTGGGCACAAGTGCAGGCTAGGCTTAAGGCCGGGGCACAAGTGCGGGCTAGGCTTAAGGCCGGGGCACAAGTGCCGGGCTAGGCTTAAGGTCGGGGCACAAGTGCGGGCTAGGCTTAAGGCCGGGGCACAAGTGCGGGCTAGGCTTAAGGCCGGGGCAAAAGTGCGGGCTAGGCTTAAGGCCTGGGCACAAGTGCAGGTGCTGGCTAGGATCAAGGCAAGGGGCACAAATGCTGGCTAGGCTTAAGGCATGGGCACAAGTGCCAGCTAGGCTTAAGGCCTGGGCACAAGTGCAGGCTAGGCTTAAGGCCTGAGCAAAATGGCAGGCTAGGCTTAAGGCCTGGGCACAAGTGCGGGCTAGGTTAAAGGCCTGGGCACAAGTGCAGTGCTGGCTAGGATCAAGGCAGAGGGCACAAATGCTGGCTAGGCTTAAGGCATGGGTACAAGTGCGAGCTAGGCTTAAGGCCAGGGCACAAGTGCGGGCTAGGCATAAAGCAGGGGCACAAGTTCGAGCTAGGCTTAAGGCCGGGGCACAAGTGCGGGCTAGGCTTAAGGCCGGGGCAAAAGTGCGGGCTAGGCTTAAGGCCTGGGCACAAGTGCAGTGCTGGCTAGGATCAAGGCAGGGGGCACAAATGCTGGCTAGGCTTAAGGCATGGGCACAAGTGCCAGCTAGGCTTAAGGCCTGGGCACAAGTGCGGGCTAGGCTTAAGGCCTGGGCACAAGTGCAGTGCTGGCTAGGATCAAGGCAGGGGGCACAAATGCTGGCTAGGCTTAAGGCATGGGCACAAGTGCGAGCTAGGCTTAAGGCTGGGGCACAAGTGCGGGCTAGGCATAAAGCAGGGGCACAAGTTCGAGCTAGGCTTAAGGCCGGGGCACAAGTGCGGGCTAGGCTTAAGGCCTGGGCACAAGTGCAGGCTAGGCTTAAGGCCGGGGCACTAGTGCGGGCTAGGCTTAAGGCCGGGGCACAAGTGCGGGCTAGGCTTAAGGTCGGGGCACAAGTGCGGGCTAGGCTTAAGGCCGGGGCACAAGTGCAGGCTAGGCTTAAGGCCTGAGCAAAATGGCAGGCTAGGCTTAAGGCCTGGGCACAAGTGCGGGCTAGGCTTAAGGCCTGGGCACAAGTGCAGTGCTGGCTAGGATCAAGGCAGAGGGCACAAATGCTGGCTAGGCTTAAGGCATGGGTACAAGTGCGAGCTAGGCTTAAGGCCAGGGCACAAGTGCGGGCTAGGCATAAAGCAGGGGCACAAGTTCGAGCTAGGCTTAAGGCCGGGGCACAAGTTCGAGCTAGGGTTAAGGCCGGGGCACAAGTGCGGGCTAGGCTTAAGGCCTGGGCACAAGTGCGGGCTAGGCTTAAGGCCGGGGCACAATTGCGGGCTAGGCTTAAGGCCGGGGCACAAGTGCGGGCTAGGCTTAAGGCCGGGGCACAAGTGCGGGCTAGGCTTAAGGCCGGGGCACAAGTGCGGGCTAGGCTTAAGGCGGGGCACAAGTGCGGGCTAGGCTTAAGGCCGGGGCACAAGTGCAGGCTAGGTTTAAGGCCCGGGCACAAGTGCGGGCTAGGCTTAAGGCCGGGGCAAAAGTGCGGGCTAGGCTTAAGGCATGGGCACAAGTGCAGTGCTGGCTAGGATCAAGGCAGGGGGCACAAATGCTGGCTAGGCTTAAGTCATGGGCACAAGTGCCAGCTAGGCTTAAGGCCTGGGCACAAGTGCAGGCTAGGCTTAAGGCCTGAGCAAAAGGGCAGGCTAGGCTTAAGGCCTGGACACAAGTGCGGGCTAGGCTTAAGGCATGGGCACAAGTGCAGTGCTGGCTAGGATCAAGACAGGGGGCACAAGTGCTGGCTAGGCTTAAGGCATGGGCACAAGTGCTGGCTAGGCTTAAGACTTACAGCTAACTCTTTGCATAAAGGGTTGAGCACCCATAGGGGTGAAGAGCTAGCTTTCACCCCTCCACTCTGTACTTGGACATTTAGGACTAGATCCTTTGTTGTACAGTGCGGAGCCTCTCCATAACCCCATGCTCCAAGCGACCAGGCACTTCTTGTCTGTCCTCCGTAAATGGGTAATGCCTTCTTCCCCAATTACAGTCGTGCATGCGCTTTCAGACGGGACAAGAGCGAAGAGCGTAAAGCTGGCCCTATGTGCATAACCAACATGAAGCTGAAGACAAAAACAAACAAACAAGCATTCAAGGGGCTCAAAAGTGCGGGCTAGGCTTAAGGCCTGGGCACAAGTGCGGGCTAGGCTTAAGGCCTGGGCACAAGTGCGGGCTAGGCTTAAGGCCTGGGCACAAGTGCGGGCTAGGCTTAAGGCCTGGGCACAAGTGCGGGCTAGGCTTAAGGCCTGGGCACAAGTGCGGGCTAGGCTTAAGGCCTGGGCACAAGTGCGAGCTAGGCTTAAGGCCTGGGCACAAGTGGGGGCTAGGCTTAAGGCCGGGACACAAGTGCGGGCTAGGCTTAAGGCCTGGGCACAAGTGCGGGCTAGGCTTAAGGCCTGGGCATAAGTGCGGGCTAGGCTTAAGGCCTGGGCACCAGTGCGGGCTTGGCTTAAGGCCTGGGCACAAGTGCGGGCTAGGCTTAAGGCCTGGGCACAAGTGCAGTGCTGGCTAGGATCAAGGCAGGGGGCACAAATGCTGGCTAGGCTTAAGGCATGGGCACAAGTGCGAGCTAGGCTTAAGGCCAGGGTACAAGTGCGGGCTAGGCATAAATCAGGGGCACAAGTTCGAGCTAGGCTTAAGGCCGGGGCACAAGTGCGGGCTAGGCTTAAGGCCTGGGCACAAGTGCGGGCTAGGCTTAAGGCCGGGGCACAAGTGCGGGCTAGGCTTAAGGCCGGGGCACAAGTGCGGGCTAGGCTTAAGGCCGGGGCACAAGTGCGGGCTAGGCTTAAGGCCGGGGCACAAGTGCGGGCTAGGCTTAAGGCCGGGGCACAAGTGCGGGCTAGGCTTAAGGCCGGGGCAAAAGTGCGGGCTAGTCTTAAGGCCGGGGCACAAGTGCAGTGCTGGCTAGGATCAAGGCAGGGGGCACAAATGCTGGCTAGGCTTAAGGCATGGGCACAAGTGCCAGCTAGGCTTAAGGCCTGGGCACAAGTGCAGGCTAGGCTTAAGGCCTGAGCAAAAGGGCAGGCTAGGCTTAAGGCCTGGGCACAAGTGCGGGCTAGGCTTAAGGCATGGGCACAAGTGCAGTGCTGGCTAGGATCAAGGCAGGGGGCACAAGTGCTGGCTAGGCTTAAGGCATGGGCACAAGTGCTGGCTAGGCTTAAGACTTACAGCTAACTCTTTGCATAAAGGGTTAGGCACCCATAGGGGTGAAGAGCTAGCTTTCACCCCTCTACTCTGTACTTGGACATTTAGGACTAGATCCTTTGTTGTACAGTGCGGAGCCTCTCCATAACCCCATGCTCCAAGCGACCAGGCACTTCTTGTCTGTCCTCCGTAAATGGGTAATGCCTTCTTCCCCAATTACAGTCGTGCATGCGCATTCAGAGGGGACAAGAGCGAAGAGCGTAAAGCTGGCCCTATGTGCATAACCAACATGAAGCTGAAGACAAAAACAAACAAACAAGCATTCAAGGGGCTCAAAAGTGCGGGCTAGGCTTAAGGCCTGGGCACAAGTGCGGGCTAGGCTTAAGGCCTGGGCACAAGTGCGGGCTAGGCTTAAGGCCTGGGCACAAGTGCGGGCTAGGCTTAAGGCCTGGGCACAAGTGCGGGCTAGGCTTAAGGCCTGGGCACAAGTGCGGGCTAGGCTTAAGGCCTGGGCACAAGTGCGGGCTAGGCTTAAGGCCTCGGCACAAGTGCCGGCTAGGCCTAAGGCCTGGGCACAAGTGCCGGCTAGGCTTAAGGCCTGGGCACAAGTGCGGGCTAGGCTTAAGGCCTGGGCACAAGTGCGGGCTAGGCTTAAGGCCGGGGCACAAGTGCGGGCTAGGCTTAAGGCCGGGGCACAAGTGCGGGCTAGGCTTAAGGCCGGGGCACAAGTGCGGGCTAGGCTTAAGGCCGGGGCACAAGTGCGGGCTAGGCTTAAGGCCGGGGCACAAGTGCGGGCTAGGCTTAAGGCCGGGGAACAGGTGCGGGCTAGGCTTAAGGCCGGGGCTCAGGTGCGGGCTAGGCTTAAGGCCAGGGCACAGGTGCGGGCTAGGCTTAAGGCCAGGGCACAGGTGCGGGCTAGGCTTAAGGCCTGGGCACAAGTGCGGGCTAGGCTTAAGGCCTGGGCACAAGCGCGGGCTAGGCTTAAGGCCTGGGCACAAGCGCGGGCTAGGCTTAAGGCCGGGGCACAAGTGCGGGCTAGGCTTAAGGCTGGGGCACAAGTGCGGGCTAGGCTTAAGGCCGGGGCACAAGTGCGGGCTAGGCTTAAGGCCGGGGCACAAGTGCGGGCTAGGCTTAAGGCCGGGGCACAAGTGCGGGCTAGGCTTAAGGCCGGGGCACAAGTGCGGGCTAGGCTTAAGGCTGGGGCACAAGTGCGGGCTAGGCTTAAGGCCGGGGCAAAAGTGCAGGCTAGGCTTAAGGCCGTGGCACAAGTGCTGGCTAGGCATAAGGCCGGGGCACAAGTGCTGGCTAGGCATAAGGCAGGGGCACAAGTGCTAGCTAGGCATAAGGCAGGGGCACAAGTGCTGGCTAGGCATAAGGTAGGGGCACAAGTGCTGGCTAGGCATAAGGCAGGGGCACAAGTGCTGGCCAGGCATAAGGCAGGGGCACAAGTGCTGGCTAGGTATAAGGCAGGGGCACAAGCACAAACTAAGCATAAGGCAGAGGCACAAGTGCAAGCTAGGCATAAGGCAGGGGCACCTATGCAGGCTAGGCTTAAGGCAGGGGCACAAGTGCGGGCTAGGCTTAAGGCCTGGGCACAAGTGCCGGCTAGGCCTAAGGCCTGGGCACAAGTGCGGGCTAGGCTTAAGGCCTGGGCACAAGTGCGAGCTAGGCTTAAGGCCGGGGCACAAGTGCGGGCTAGGCTTAAGGCCGGGGCACAAGTTCAAGCTAGGCTTAAGGCCGGGGCACAAGTGCGGGCTAAGCTTAAGGCCGGGGCACAAGTGCGGGCTAGGCTTAAGGCCTGGGCACAAGTGCGGGCTAGGCTTAAGGCCGGGGCACAAGTGCGGGCTAGGCTTAAGGCCGGGGCACAAGTGCGGGCTAGGCTTAAGGCCGGGGCACAAGTGCGGGCTAGGCTTAAGGCCGGGGCACAAGTGCGGGCTAGGCTTAAGGCCGGGGCACAAGTGCGGGCTAGGCTTAAGGCCGGGGCAAAAGTGCGGGCTAGGCTTAAGGCCTGGGCACAAGTGCAGTGCTGGCTAGGATCAAGGCAAGGGGCACAAATGCTGGCTAGGCTTAAGGCATGGGCACAAGTGCCAGCTAGGCTTAAGGCCTGGGCACAAGTGCAGGCTAGGCTTAAGGCCTGAGCAAAATGGCAGGCTAGGCTTAAGGCCTGGGCACAAGTGCGGGCTAGGCTTAAGGCCTGGGCACAAGTGCAGTGCTGACTAGGATCAAGGCAGGGGGCACAAATGCTGGCTAGGCTTAAGGCATGAGTACAAGTGCGAGCTAGGCTTAAGGCCAGGGCACAAGTGCGGGCTAGGCATAAAGCAGGGGCACAAGTTCGAGCTAGGCTTAAGGCCGGGGCACAAGTGCGGGCTAGGCTTAAGGCCGGGGCACAAGTTCAAGCTAGGCTTAAGGCCGGGGCACAAGTGCGGGCTAGGCTTAAGGCCGGGGCACAAGTGCGGGCTAGGCTTAAGGCCTGGGCACAAGTGCGGGCTAGGCTTAAGGCCGGGGCACAAGTGCGGGCTAGGCTTAAGGCCGGGGCACAAGTGCGGGCTAGGCTTAAGGCCGGGGCACAAGTGCGGGCTAGGCTTAAGGCCTGGGCACAAGTGCAGTGCTGGCCAGGATCAAGGCAGGGGGCACAAATGCTGGCTAGGCTTAAGGCATGGGCACAAGTGCCAGCTAGGCTTAAGGCCTGGGCACAAGTGCGGGCTAGGCTTAAGGCCTGGGCACAAGTGCAGTGCTGGCTAGGATCAAGGCAGGGGGCACAAATGCTGGCTAGGCTTAAGGCATGGGCACAAGTGCGAGCTAGGCTTAAGGCTGGGGCACAAGTGCGGGCTAGGCATAAAGCAGGGGCACAAGTTCGAGCTAGGCTTACGGCCGGGGCACAAGTGCGGGCTAGGCTTAAGGCCTGGGCACAAGTGCAGGCTAGGCTTAAGGCCGGGGCACAAGTGCGGGCTAGGCTTAAGGCCGGGGCACAAGTGCGGGCTAGGCTTAAGGTCGGGGCACAAGTGCGGGCTAGGCTTAAGGCCGGGGCACAAGTGCGGGCTAGGCTTAAGGCCGGGGCAAAAGTGCGGGCTAGGCTTAAGGCCTGGGCACAAGTGCAGGTGCTGGCTAGGATCAAGGCAAGGGGCACAAATGCTGGCTAGGCTTAAGGCATGGGCACAAGTGCCAGCTAGGCTTAAGGCCTGGGCACAAGTGCAGGCTAGGCTTAAGGCCTGAGCAAAATGGCAGGCTAGGCTTAAGGCCTGGGCACAAGTGCGGGCTAGGTTAAAGGCCTGGGCACAAGTGCAGTGCTGGCTAGGATCAAGGCAGAGGGCACAAATGCTGGCTAGGCTTAAGGCATGGGTACAAGTGCGAGCTAGGCTTAAGGCCAGGGCACAAGTGCGGGCTAGGCATAAAGCAGGGGCACAAGTTCGAGCTAGGCTTAAGGCCGGGGCACAAGTGCGGGCTAGGCTTAAGGCCGGGGCAAAAGTGCGGGCTAGGCTTAAGGCCTGGGCACAAGTGCAGTGCTGGCTAGGATCAAGGCAGGGGGCACAAATGCTGGCTAGGCTTAAGGCATGGGCACAAGTGCCAGCTAGGCTTAAGGCCTGGGCACAAGTGCGGGCTAGGCTTAAGGCCTGGGCACAAGTGCAGTGCTGGCTAGGATCAAGGCAGGGGGCACAAATGCTGGCTAGGCTTAAGGCATGGGCACAAGTGCGAGCTAGGCTTAAGGCTGGGGCACAAGTGCGGGCTAGGCATAAAGCAGGGGCACAAGTTCGAGCTAGGCTTAAGGCCGGGGCACAAGTGCGGGCTAGGCTTAAGGCCTGGGCACAAGTGCAGGCTAGGCTTAAGGCCGGGGCACTAGTGCGGGCTAGGCTTAAGGCCGGGGCACAAGTGCGGGCTAGGCTTAAGGTCGGGGCACAAGTGCGGGCTAGGCTTAAGGCCGGGGCACAAGTGCAGGCTAGGCTTAAGGCCTGAGCAAAATGGCAGGCTAGGCTTAAGGCCTGGGCACAAGTGCGGGCTAGGCTTAAGGCCTGGGCACAAGTGCAGTGCTGGCTAGGATCAAGGCAGAGGGCACAAATGCTGGCTAGGCTTAAGGCATGGGTACAAGTGCGAGCTAGGCTTAAGGCCAGGGCACAAGTGCGGGCTAGGCATAAAGCAGGGGCACAAGTTCGAGCTAGGCTTAAGGCCGGGGCACAAGTTCGAGCTAGGGTTAAGGCCGGGGCACAAGTGCGGGCTAGGCTTAAGGCCTGGGCACAAGTGCGGGCTAGGCTTAAGGCCGGGGCACAATTGCGGGCTAGGCTTAAGGCCGGGGCACAAGTGCGGGCTAGGCTTAAGGCCGGGGCACAAGTGCGGGCTAGGCTTAAGGCCGGGGCACAAGTGCGGGCTAGGCTTAAGGCGGGGCACAAGTGCGGGCTAGGCTTAAGGCCGGGGCACAAGTGCAGGCTAGGTTTAAGGCCCGGGCACAAGTGCGGGCTAGGCTTAAGGCCGGGGCAAAAGTGCGGGCTAGGCTTAAGGCATGGGCACAAGTGCAGTGCTGGCTAGGATCAAGGCAGGGGGCACAAATGCTGGCTAGGCTTAAGTCATGGGCACAAGTGCCAGCTAGGCTTAAGGCCTGGGCACAAGTGCAGGCTAGGCTTAAGGCCTGAGCAAAAGGGCAGGCTAGGCTTAAGGCCTGGACACAAGTGCGGGCTAGGCTTAAGGCATGGGCACAAGTGCAGTGCTGGCTAGGATCAAGACAGGGGGCACAAGTGCTGGCTAGGCTTAAGGCATGGGCACAAGTGCTGGCTAGGCTTAAGACTTACAGCTAACTCTTTGCATAAAGGGTTGAGCACCCATAGGGGTGAAGAGCTAGCTTTCACCCCTCCACTCTGTACTTGGACATTTAGGACTAGATCCTTTGTTGTACAGTGCGGAGCCTCTCCATAACCCCATGCTCCAAGCGACCAGGCACTTCTTGTCTGTCCTCCGTAAATGGGTAATGCCTTCTTCCCCAATTACAGTCGTGCATGCGCTTTCAGACGGGACAAGAGCGAAGAGCGTAAAGCTGGCCCTATGTGCATAACCAACATGAAGCTGAAGACAAAAACAAACAAACAAGCATTCAAGGGGCTCAAAAGTGCGGGCTAGGCTTAAGGCCTGGGCACAAGTGCGGGCTAGGCTTAAGGCCTGGGCACAAGTGCGGGCTAGGCTTAAGGCCTGGGCACAAGTGCGGGCTAGGCTTAAGGCCTGGGCACAAGTGCGGGCTAGGCTTAAGGCCTGGGCACAAGTGCGGGCTAGGCTTAAGGCCTGGGCACAAGTGCGAGCTAGGCTTAAGGCCTGGGCACAAGTGGGGGCTAGGCTTAAGGCCGGGACACAAGTGCGGGCTAGGCTTAAGGCCTGGGCACAAGTGCGGGCTAGGCTTAAGGCCTGGGCATAAGTGCGGGCTAGGCTTAAGGCCTGGGCACCAGTGCGGGCTTGGCTTAAGGCCTGGGCACAAGTGCGGGCTAGGCTTAAGGCCTGGGCACAAGTGCAGTGCTGGCTAGGATCAAGGCAGGGGGCACAAATGCTGGCTAGGCTTAAGGCATGGGCACAAGTGCGAGCTAGGCTTAAGGCCAGGGTACAAGTGCGGGCTAGGCATAAATCAGGGGCACAAGTTCGAGCTAGGCTTAAGGCCGGGGCACAAGTGCGGGCTAGGCTTAAGGCCTGGGCACAAGTGCGGGCTAGGCTTAAGGCCGGGGCACAAGTGCGGGCTAGGCTTAAGGCCGGGGCACAAGTGCGGGCTAGGCTTAAGGCCGGGGCACAAGTGCGGGCTAGGCTTAAGGCCGGGGCACAAGTGCGGGCTAGGCTTAAGGCCGGGGCACAAGTGCGGGCTAGGCTTAAGGCCGGGGCAAAAGTGCGGGCTAGTCTTAAGGCCGGGGCACAAGTGCAGTGCTGGCTAGGATCAAGGCAGGGGGCACAAATGCTGGCTAGGCTTAAGGCATGGGCACAAGTGCCAGCTAGGCTTAAGGCCTGGGCACAAGTGCAGGCTAGGCTTAAGGCCTGAGCAAAAGGGCAGGCTAGGCTTAAGGCCTGGGCACAAGTGCGGGCTAGGCTTAAGGCATGGGCACAAGTGCAGTGCTGGCTAGGATCAAGGCAGGGGGCACAAGTGCTGGCTAGGCTTAAGGCATGGGCACAAGTGCTGGCTAGGCTTAAGACTTACAGCTAACTCTTTGCATAAAGGGTTAGGCACCCATAGGGGTGAAGAGCTAGCTTTCACCCCTCTACTCTGTACTTGGACATTTAGGACTAGATCCTTTGTTGTACAGTGCGGAGCCTCTCCATAACCCCATGCTCCAAGCGACCAGGCACTTCTTGTCTGTCCTCCGTAAATGGGTAATGCCTTCTTCCCCAATTACAGTCGTGCATGCGCATTCAGAGGGGACAAGAGCGAAGAG
The DNA here is from genome assembly GCF_032444005.1 of Ranitomeya imitator. NCBI lineage: Eukaryota > Metazoa > Chordata > Amphibia > Anura > Dendrobatidae > Ranitomeya > Ranitomeya imitator. The sequence continues at coordinate 68,005 of NW_027193655.1, read as the reverse complement.
CGTAAAGCTGGCCCTATGTGCATAACCAACATGAAGCTGAAGACAAAAACAAACAAACAAGCATTCAAGGGGCTCAAAAGTGCGGGCTAGGCTTAAGGCCTGGGCACAAGTGCGGGCTAGGCTTAAGGCCTGGGCACAAGTGCGGGCTAGGCTTAAGGCCTGGGCACAAGTGCGGGCTAGGCTTAAGGCCTGGGCACAAGTGCGGGCTAGGCTTAAGGCCTGGGCACAAGTGCGGGCTAGGCTTAAGGCCTGGGCACAAGTGCGGGCTAGGCTTAAGGCCTCGGCACAAGTGCCGGCTAGGCCTAAGGCCTGGGCACAAGTGCCGGCTAGGCTTAAGGCCTGGGCACAAGTGCGGGCTAGGCTTAAGGCCTGGGCACAAGTGCGGGCTAGGCTTAAGGCCGGGGCACAAGTGCGGGCTAGGCTTAAGGCCGGGGCACAAGTGCGGGCTAGGCTTAAGGCCGGGGCACAAGTGCGGGCTAGGCTTAAGGCCGGGGCACAAGTGCGGGCTAGGCTTAAGGCCGGGGCACAAGTGCGGGCTAGGCTTAAGGCCGGGGAACAGGTGCGGGCTAGGCTTAAGGCCGGGGCTCAGGTGCGGGCTAGGCTTAAGGCCAGGGCACAGGTGCGGGCTAGGCTTAAGGCCAGGGCACAGGTGCGGGCTAGGCTTAAGGCCTGGGCACAAGCGCGGGCTAGGCTTAAGGCCTGGGCACAAGCGCGGGCTAGGCTTAAGGCCGGGGCACAAGTGCGGGCTAGGCTTAAGGCTGGGGCACAAGTGCGGGCTAGGCTTAAGGCCGGGGCACAAGTGCGGGCTAGGCTTAAGGCCGGGGCACAAGTGCGGGCTAGGCTTAAGGCCGGGGCACAAGTGCGGGCTAGGCTTAAGGCCGGGGCACAAGTGCGGGCTAGGCTTAAGGCTGGGGCACAAGTGCGGGCTAGGCTTAAGGCCGGGGCAAAAGTGCAGGCTAGGCTTAAGGCCGTGGCACAAGTGCTGGCTAGGCATAAGGCCGGGGCACAAGTGCTGGCTAGGCATAAGGCAGGGGCACAAGTGCTAGCTAGGCATAAGGCAGGGGCACAAGTGCTGGCTAGGCATAAGGTAGGGGCACAAGTGCTGGCTAGGCATAAGGCAGGGGCACAAGTGCTGGCCAGGCATAAGGCAGGGGCACAAGTGCTGGCTAGGTATAAGGCAGGGGCACAAGCACAAACTAAGCATAAGGCAGAGGCACAAGTGCAAGCTAGGCATAAGGCAGGGGCACCTATGCAGGCTAGGCTTAAGGCAGGGGCACAAGTGCGGGCTAGGCTTAAGGCCTGGGCACAAGTGCCGGCTAGGCCTAAGGCCTGGGCACAAGTGCGGGCTAGGCTTAAGGCCTGGGCACAAGTGCGAGCTAGGCTTAAGGCCGGGGCACAAGTGCGGGCTAGGCTTAAGGCCGGGGCACAAGTTCAAGCTAGGCTTAAGGCCGGGGCACAAGTGCGGGCTAAGCTTAAGGCCGGGGCACAAGTGCGGGCTAGGCTTAAGGCCTGGGCACAAGTGCGGGCTAGGCTTAAGGCCGGGGCACAAGTGCGGGCTAGGCTTAAGGCCGGGGCACAAGTGCGGGCTAGGCTTAAGGCCGGGGCACAAGTGCGGGCTAGGCTTAAGGCCGGGGCACAAGTGCGGGCTAGGCTTAAGGCCGGGGCACAAGTGCGGGCTAGGCTTAAGGCCGGGGCAAAAGTGCGGGCTAGGCTTAAGGCCTGGGCACAAGTGCAGTGCTGGCTAGGATCAAGGCAAGGGGCACAAATGCTGGCTAGGCTTAAGGCATGGGCACAAGTGCCAGCTAGGCTTAAGGCCTGGGCACAAGTGCAGGCTAGGCTTAAGGCCTGAGCAAAATGGCAGGCTAGGCTTAAGGCCTGGGCACAAGTGCGGGCTAGGCTTAAGGCCTGGGCACAAGTGCAGTGCTGACTAGGATCAAGGCAGGGGGCACAAATGCTGGCTAGGCTTAAGGCATGAGTACAAGTGCGAGCTAGGCTTAAGGCCAGGGCACAAGTGCGGGCTAGGCATAAAGCAGGGGCACAAGTTCGAGCTAGGCTTAAGGCCGGGGCACAAGTGCGGGCTAGGCTTAAGGCCGGGGCACAAGTTCAAGCTAGGCTTAAGGCCGGGGCACAAGTGCGGGCTAGGCTTAAGGCCGGGGCACAAGTGCGGGCTAGGCTTAAGGCCTGGGCACAAGTGCGGGCTAGGCTTAAGGCCGGGGCACAAGTGCGGGCTAGGCTTAAGGCCGGGGCACAAGTGCGGGCTAGGCTTAAGGCCGGGGCACAAGTGCGGGCTAGGCTTAAGGCCTGGGCACAAGTGCAGTGCTGGCCAGGATCAAGGCAGGGGGCACAAATGCTGGCTAGGCTTAAGGCATGGGCACAAGTGCCAGCTAGGCTTAAGGCCTGGGCACAAGTGCGGGCTAGGCTTAAGGCCTGGGCACAAGTGCAGTGCTGGCTAGGATCAAGGCAGGGGGCACAAATGCTGGCTAGGCTTAAGGCATGGGCACAAGTGCGAGCTAGGCTTAAGGCTGGGGCACAAGTGCGGGCTAGGCATAAAGCAGGGGCACAAGTTCGAGCTAGGCTTACGGCCGGGGCACAAGTGCGGGCTAGGCTTAAGGCCTGGGCACAAGTGCAGGCTAGGCTTAAGGCCGGGGCACAAGTGCGGGCTAGGCTTAAGGCCGGGGCACAAGTGCGGGCTAGGCTTAAGGTCGGGGCACAAGTGCGGGCTAGGCTTAAGGCCGGGGCACAAGTGCGGGCTAGGCTTAAGGCCGGGGCAAAAGTGCGGGCTAGGCTTAAGGCCTGGGCACAAGTGCAGGTGCTGGCTAGGATCAAGGCAAGGGGCACAAATGCTGGCTAGGCTTAAGGCATGGGCACAAGTGCCAGCTAGGCTTAAGGCCTGGGCACAAGTGCAGGCTAGGCTTAAGGCCTGAGCAAAATGGCAGGCTAGGCTTAAGGCCTGGGCACAAGTGCGGGCTAGGTTAAAGGCCTGGGCACAAGTGCAGTGCTGGCTAGGATCAAGGCAGAGGGCACAAATGCTGGCTAGGCTTAAGGCATGGGTACAAGTGCGAGCTAGGCTTAAGGCCAGGGCACAAGTGCGGGCTAGGCATAAAGCAGGGGCACAAGTTCGAGCTAGGCTTAAGGCCGGGGCACAAGTGCGGGCTAGGCTTAAGGCCGGGGCAAAAGTGCGGGCTAGGCTTAAGGCCTGGGCACAAGTGCAGTGCTGGCTAGGATCAAGGCAGGGGGCACAAATGCTGGCTAGGCTTAAGGCATGGGCACAAGTGCCAGCTAGGCTTAAGGCCTGGGCACAAGTGCGGGCTAGGCTTAAGGCCTGGGCACAAGTGCAGTGCTGGCTAGGATCAAGGCAGGGGGCACAAATGCTGGCTAGGCTTAAGGCATGGGCACAAGTGCGAGCTAGTCTTAAGGCTGGGGCACAAGTGCGGGCTAGGCATAAAGCAGGGGCACAAGTTCGAGCTAGGCTTAAGGCCGGGGCACAAGTGCGGGCTAGGCTTAAGGCCTGGGCACAAGTGCAGGCTAGGCTTAAGGCCGGGGCACTAGTGCGGGCTAGGCTTAAGGCCGGGGCACAAGTGCGGGCTAGGCTTAAGGTCGGGGCACAAGTGCGGGCTAGGCTTAAGGCCGGGGCACAAGTGCAGGCTAGGCTTAAGGCCTGAGCAAAATGGCAGGCTAGGCTTAAGGCCTGGGCACAAGTGCGGGCTAGGCTTAAGGCCTGGGCACAAGTGCAGTGCTGGCTAGGATCAAGGCAGAGGGCACAAATGCTGGCTAGGCTTAAGGCATGGGTACAAGTGCGAGCTAGGCTTAAGGCCAGGGCACAAGTGCGGGCTAGGCATAAAGCAGGGGCACAAGTTCGAGCTAGGCTTAAGGCCGGGGCACAAGTTCGAGCTAGGGTTAAGGCCGGGGCACAAGTGCGGGCTAGGCTTAAGGCCTGGGCACAAGTGCGGGCTAGGCTTAAGGCCGGGGCACAATTGCGGGCTAGGCTTAAGGCCGGGGCACAAGTGCGGGCTAGGCTTAAGGCCGGGGCACAAGTGCGGGCTAGGCTTAAGGCCGGGGCACAAGTGCGGGCTAGGCTTAAGGCGGGGCACAAGTGCGGGCTAGGCTTAAGGCCGGGGCACAAGTGCAGGCTAGGTTTAAGGCCCGGGCACAAGTGCGGGCTAGGCTTAAGGCCGGGGCAAAAGTGCGGGCTAGGCTTAAGGCATGGGCACAAGTGCAGTGCTGGCTAGGATCAAGGCAGGGGGCACAAATGCTGGCTAGGCTTAAGTCATGGGCACAAGTGCCAGCTAGGCTTAAGGCCTGGGCACAAGTGCAGGCTAGGCTTAAGGCCTGAGCAAAAGGGCAGGCTAGGCTTAAGGCCTGGACACAAGTGCGGGCTAGGCTTAAGGCATGGGCACAAGTGCAGTGCTGGCTAGGATCAAGACAGGGGGCACAAGTGCTGGCTAGGCTTAAGGCATGGGCACAAGTGCTGGCTAGGCTTAAGACTTACAGCTAACTCTTTGCATAAAGGGTTGAGCACCCATAGGGGTGAAGAGCTAGCTTTCACCCCTCCACTCTGTACTTGGACATTTAGGACTAGATCCTTTGTTGTACAGTGCGGAGCCTCTCCATAACCCCATGCTCCAAGCGACCAGGCACTTCTTGTCTGTCCTCCGTAAATGGGTAATGCCTTCTTCCCCAATTACAGTCGTGCATGCGCTTTCAGACGGGACAAGAGCGAAGAGCGTAAAGCTGGCCCTATGTGCATAACCAACATGAAGCTGAAGACAAAAACAAACAAACAAGCATTCAAGGGGCTCAAAAGTGCGGGCTAGGCTTAAGGCCTGGGCACAAGTGCGGGCTAGGCTTAAGGCCTGGGCACAAGTGCGGGCTAGGCTTAAGGCCTGGGCACAAGTGCGGGCTAGGCTTAAGGCCTGGGCACAAGTGCGGGCTAGGCTTAAGGCCTGGGCACAAGTGCGGGCTAGGCTTAAGGCCTGGGCACAAGTGCGAGCTAGGCTTAAGGCCTGGGCACAAGTGGGGGCTAGGCTTAAGGCCGGGACACAAGTGCGGGCTAGGCTTAAGGCCTGGGCACAAGTGCGGGCTAGGCTTAAGGCCTGGGCATAAGTGCGGGCTAGGCTTAAGGCCTGGGCACCAGTGCGGGCTTGGCTTAAGGCCTGGGCACAAGTGCGGGCTAGGCTTAAGGCCTGGGCACAAGTGCAGTGCTGGCTAGGATCAAGGCAGGGGGCACAAATGCTGGCTAGGCTTAAGGCATGGGCACAAGTGCGAGCTAGGCTTAAGGCCAGGGTACAAGTGCGGGCTAGGCATAAATCAGGGGCACAAGTTCGAGCTAGGCTTAAGGCCGGGGCACAAGTGCGGGCTAGGCTTAAGGCCTGGGCACAAGTGCGGGCTAGGCTTAAGGCCGGGGCACAAGTGCGGGCTAGGCTTAAGGCCGGGGCACAAGTGCGGGCTAGGCTTAAGGCCGGGGCACAAGTGCGGGCTAGGCTTAAGGCCGGGGCACAAGTGCGGGCTAGGCTTAAGGCCGGGGCACAAGTGCGGGCTAGGCTTAAGGCCGGGGCAAAAGTGCGGGCTAGTCTTAAGGCCGGGGCACAAGTGCAGTGCTGGCTAGGATCAAGGCAGGGGGCACAAATGCTGGCTAGGCTTAAGGCATGGGCACAAGTGCCAGCTAGGCTTAAGGCCTGGGCACAAGTGCAGGCTAGGCTTAAGGCCTGAGCAAAAGGGCAGGCTAGGCTTAAGGCCTGGGCACAAGTGCGGGCTAGGCTTAAGGCATGGGCACAAGTGCAGTGCTGGCTAGGATCAAGGCAGGGGGCACAAGTGCTGGCTAGGCTTAAGGCATGGGCACAAGTGCTGGCTAGGCTTAAGACTTACAGCTAACTCTTTGCATAAAGGGTTAGGCACCCATAGGGGTGAAGAGCTAGCTTTCACCCCTCTACTCTGTACTTGGACATTTAGGACTAGATCCTTTGTTGTACAGTGCGGAGCCTCTCCATAACCCCATGCTCCAAGCGACCAGGCACTTCTTGTCTGTCCTCCGTAAATGGGTAATGCCTTCTTCCCCAATTACAGTCGTGCATGCGCATTCAGAGGGGACAAGAGCGAAGAGCGTAAAGCTGGCCCTATGTGCATAACCAACATGAAGCTGAAGACAAAAACAAACAAACAAGCATTCAAGGGGCTCAAAAGTGCGGGCTAGGCTTAAGGCCTGGGCACAAGTGCGGGCTAGGCTTAAGGCCTGGGCACAAGTGCGGGCTAGGCTTAAGGCCTGGGCACAAGTGCGGGCTAGGCTTAAGGCCTGGGCACAAGTGCGGGCTAGGCTTAAGGCCTGGGCACAAGTGCGGGCTAGGCTTAAGGCCTGGGCACAAGTGCGGGCTAGGCTTAAGGCCTCGGCACAAGTGCCGGCTAGGCCTAAGGCCTGGGCACAAGTGCCGGCTAGGCTTAAGGCCTGGGCACAAGTGCGGGCTAGGCTTAAGGCCTGGGCACAAGTGCGGGCTAGGCTTAAGGCCGGGGCACAAGTGCGGGCTAGGCTTAAGGCCGGGGCACAAGTGCGGGCTAGGCTTAAGGCCGGGGCACAAGTGCGGGCTAGGCTTAAGGCCGGGGCACAAGTGCGGGCTAGGCTTAAGGCCGGGGCACAAGTGCGGGCTAGGCTTAAGGCCGGGGAACAGGTGCGGGCTAGGCTTAAGGCCGGGGCTCAGGTGCGGGCTAGGCTTAAGGCCAGGGCACAGGTGCGGGCTAGGCTTAAGGCCAGGGCACAGGTGCGGGCTAGGCTTAAGGCCTGGGCACAAGTGCGGGCTAGGCTTAAGGCCTGGGCACAAGCGCGGGCTAGGCTTAAGGCCTGGGCACAAGCGCGGGCTAGGCTTAAGGCCGGGGCACAAGTGCGGGCTAGGCTTAAGGCTGGGGCACAAGTGCGGGCTAGGCTTAAGGCCGGGGCACAAGTGCGGGCTAGGCTTAAGGCCGGGGCACAAGTGCGGGCTAGGCTTAAGGCCGGGGCACAAGTGCGGGCTAGGCTTAAGGCCGGGGCACAAGTGCGGGCTAGGCTTAAGGCTGGGGCACAAGTGCGGGCTAGGCTTAAGGCCGGGGCAAAAGTGCAGGCTAGGCTTAAGGCCGTGGCACAAGTGCTGGCTAGGCATAAGGCCGGGGCACAAGTGCTGGCTAGGCATAAGGCAGGGGCACAAGTGCTAGCTAGGCATAAGGCAGGGGCACAAGTGCTGGCTAGGCATAAGGTAGGGGCACAAGTGCTGGCTAGGCATAAGGCAGGGGCACAAGTGCTGGCCAGGCATAAGGCAGGGGCACAAGTGCTGGCTAGGTATAAGGCAGGGGCACAAGCACAAACTAAGCATAAGGCAGAGGCACAAGTGCAAGCTAGGCATAAGGCAGGGGCACCTATGCAGGCTAGGCTTAAGGCAGGGGCACAAGTGCGGGCTAGGCTTAAGGCCTGGGCACAAGTGCCGGCTAGGCCTAAGGCCTGGGCACAAGTGCGGGCTAGGCTTAAGGCCTGGGCACAAGTGCGAGCTAGGCTTAAGGCCGGGGCACAAGTGCGGGCTAGGCTTAAGGCCGGGGCACAAGTTCAAGCTAGGCTTAAGGCCGGGGCACAAGTGCGGGCTAAGCTTAAGGCCGGGGCACAAGTGCGGGCTAGGCTTAAGGCCTGGGCACAAGTGCGGGCTAGGCTTAAGGCCGGGGCACAAGTGCGGGCTAGGCTTAAGGCCGGGGCACAAGTGCGGGCTAGGCTTAAGGCCGGGGCACAAGTGCGGGCTAGGCTTAAGGCCGGGGCACAAGTGCGGGCTAGGCTTAAGGCCGGGGCACAAGTGCGGGCTAGGCTTAAGGCCGGGGCAAAAGTGCGGGCTAGGCTTAAGGCCTGGGCACAAGTGCAGTGCTGGCTAGGATCAAGGCAAGGGGCACAAATGCTGGCTAGGCTTAAGGCATGGGCACAAGTGCCAGCTAGGCTTAAGGCCTGGGCACAAGTGCAGGCTAGGCTTAAGGCCTGAGCAAAATGGCAGGCTAGGCTTAAGGCCTGGGCACAAGTGCGGGCTAGGCTTAAGGCCTGGGCACAAGTGCAGTGCTGACTAGGATCAAGGCAGGGGGCACAAATGCTGGCTAGGCTTAAGGCATGAGTACAAGTGCGAGCTAGGCTTAAGGCCAGGGCACAAGTGCGGGCTAGGCATAAAGCAGGGGCACAAGTTCGAGCTAGGCTTAAGGCCGGGGCACAAGTGCGGGCTAGGCTTAAGGCCGGGGCACAAGTTCAAGCTAGGCTTAAGGCCGGGGCACAAGTGCGGGCTAGGCTTAAGGCCGGGGCACAAGTGCGGGCTAGGCTTAAGGCCTGGGCACAAGTGCGGGCTAGGCTTAAGGCCGGGGCACAAGTGCGGGCTAGGCTTAAGGCCGGGGCACAAGTGCGGGCTAGGCTTAAGGCCGGGGCACAAGTGCGGGCTAGGCTTAAGGCCTGGGCACAAGTGCAGTGCTGGCCAGGATCAAGGCAGGGGGCACAAATGCTGGCTAGGCTTAAGGCATGGGCACAAGTGCCAGCTAGGCTTAAGGCCTGGGCACAAGTGCGGGCTAGGCTTAAGGCCTGGGCACAAGTGCAGTGCTGGCTAGGATCAAGGCAGGGGGCACAAATGCTGGCTAGGCTTAAGGCATGGGCACAAGTGCGAGCTAGGCTTAAGGCTGGGGCACAAGTGCGGGCTAGGCATAAAGCAGGGGCACAAGTTCGAGCTAGGCTTACGGCCGGGGCACAAGTGCGGGCTAGGCTTAAGGCCTGGGCACAAGTGCAGGCTAGGCTTAAGGCCGGGGCACAAGTGCGGGCTAGGCTTAAGGCCGGGGCACAAGTGCGGGCTAGGCTTAAGGTCGGGGCACAAGTGCGGGCTAGGCTTAAGGCCGGGGCACAAGTGCGGGCTAGGCTTAAGGCCGGGGCAAAAGTGCGGGCTAGGCTTAAGGCCTGGGCACAAGTGCAGGTGCTGGCTAGGATCAAGGCAAGGGGCACAAATGCTGGCTAGGCTTAAGGCATGGGCACAAGTGCCAGCTAGGCTTAAGGCCTGGGCACAAGTGCAGGCTAGGCTTAAGGCCTGAGCAAAATGGCAGGCTAGGCTTAAGGCCTGGGCACAAGTGCGGGCTAGGTTAAAGGCCTGGGCACAAGTGCAGTGCTGGCTAGGATCAAGGCAGAGGGCACAAATGCTGGCTAGGCTTAAGGCATGGGTACAAGTGCGAGCTAGGCTTAAGGCCAGGGCACAAGTGCGGGCTAGGCATAAAGCAGGGGCACAAGTTCGAGCTAGGCTTAAGGCCGGGGCACAAGTGCGGGCTAGGCTTAAGGCCGGGGCAAAAGTGCGGGCTAGGCTTAAGGCCTGGGCACAAGTGCAGTGCTGGCTAGGATCAAGGCAGGGGGCACAAATGCTGGCTAGGCTTAAGGCATGGGCACAAGTGCCAGCTAGGCTTAAGGCCTGGGCACAAGTGCGGGCTAGGCTTAAGGCCTGGGCACAAGTGCAGTGCTGGCTAGGATCAAGGCAGGGGGCACAAATGCTGGCTAGGCTTAAGGCATGGGCACAAGTGCGAGCTAGGCTTAAGGCTGGGGCACAAGTGCGGGCTAGGCATAAAGCAGGGGCACAAGTTCGAGCTAGGCTTAAGGCCGGGGCACAAGTGCGGGCTAGGCTTAAGGCCTGGGCACAAGTGCAGGCTAGGCTTAAGGCCGGGGCACTAGTGCGGGCTAGGCTTAAGGCCGGGGCACAAGTGCGGGCTAGGCTTAAGGTCGGGGCACAAGTGCGGGCTAGGCTTAAGGCCGGGGCACAAGTGCAGGCTAGGCTTAAGGCCTGAGCAAAATGGCAGGCTAGGCTTAAGGCCTGGGCACAAGTGCGGGCTAGGCTTAAGGCCTGGGCACAAGTGCAGTGCTGGCTAGGATCAAGGCAGAGGGCACAAATGCTGGCTAGGCTTAAGGCATGGGTACAAGTGCGAGCTAGGCTTAAGGCCAGGGCACAAGTGCGGGCTAGGCATAAAGCAGGGGCACAAGTTCGAGCTAGGCTTAAGGCCGGGGCACAAGTTCGAGCTAGGGTTAAGGCCGGGGCACAAGTGCGGGCTAGGCTTAAGGCCTGGGCACAAGTGCGGGCTAGGCTTAAGGCCGGGGCACAAGTGCGGGCTAGGCTTAAGGCCGGGGCACAAGTGCGGGCTAGGCTTAAGGCCGGGGCACAAGTGCGGGCTAGGCTTAAGGCCGGGGCACAAGTGCGGGCTAGGCTTAAGGCGGGGCACAAGTGCGGGCTAGGCTTAAGGCCGGGGCACAAGTGCAGGCTAGGTTTAAGGCCCGGGCACAAGTGCGGGCTAGGCTTAAGGCCGGGGCAAAAGTGCGGGCTAGGCTTAAGGCATGGGCACAAGTGCAGTGCTGGCTAGGATCAAGGCAGGGGGCACAAATGCTGGCTAGGCTTAAGTCATGGGCACAAGTGCCAGCTAGGCTTAAGGCCTGGGCACAAGTGCAGGCTAGGCTTAAGGCCTGAGCAAAAGGGCAGGCTAGGCTTAAGGCCTGGACACAAGTGCGGGCTAGGCTTAAGGCATGGGCACAAGTGCAGTGCTGGCTAGGATCAAGACAGGGGGCACAAGTGCTGGCTAGGCTTAAGGCATGGGCACAAGTGCTGGCTAGGCTTAAGACTTACAGCTAACTCTTTGCATAAAGGGTTGAGCACCCATAGGGGTGAAGAGCTAGCTTTCACCCCTCCACTCTGTACTTGGACATTTAGGACTAGATCCTTTGTTGTACAGTGCGGAGCCTCTCCATAACCCCATGCTCCAAGCGACCAGGCACTTCTTGTCTGTCCTCCGTAAATGGGTAATGCCTTCTTCCCCAATTACAGTCGTGCATGCGCTTTCAGACGGGACAAGAGCGAAGAGCGTAAAGCTGGCCCTATGTGCATAACCAACATGAAGCTGAAGACAAAAACAAACAAACAAGCATTCAAGGGGCTCAAAAGTGCGGGCTAGGCTTAAGGCCTGGGCACAAGTGCGGGCTAGGCTTAAGGCCTGGGCACAAGTGCGGGCTAGGCTTAAGGCCTGGGCACAAGTGCGGGCTAGGCTTAAGGCCTGGGCACAAGTGCGGGCTAGGCTTAAGGCCTGGGCACAAGTGCGGGCTAGGCTTAAGGCCTGGGCACAAGTGCGAGCTAGGCTTAAGGCCTGGGCACAAGTGGGGGCTAGGCTTAAGGCCGGGACACAAGTGCGGGCTAGGCTTAAGGCCTGGGCACAAGTGCGGGCTAGGCTTAAGGCCTGGGCATAAGTGCGGGCTAGGCTTAAGGCCTGGGCACCAGTGCGGGCTTGGCTTAAGGCCTGGGCACAAGTGCGGGCTAGGCTTAAGGCCTGGGCACAAGTGCAGTGCTGGCTAGGATCAAGGCAGGGGGCACAAATGCTGGCTAGGCTTAAGGCATGGGCACAAGTGCGAGCTAGGCTTAAGGCCAGGGTACAAGTGCGGGCTAGGCATAAATCAGGGGCACAAGTTCGAGCTAGGCTTAAGGCCGGGGCACAAGTGCGGGCTAGGCTTAAGGCCTGGGCACAAGTGCGGGCTAGGCTTAAGGCCGGGGCACAAGTGCGGGCTAGGCTTAAGGCCGGGGCACAAGTGCGGGCTAGGCTTAAGGCCGGGGCACAAGTGCGGGCTAGGCTTAAGGCCGGGGCACAAGTGCGGGCTAGGCTTAAGGCCGGGGCACAAGTGCGGGCTAGGCTTAAGGCCGGGGCAAAAGTGCGGGCTAGTCTTAAGGCCGGGGCACAAGTGCAGTGCTGGCTAGGATCAAGGCAGGGGGCACAAATGCTGGCTAGGCTTAAGGCATGGGCACAAGTGCCAGCTAGGCTTAAGGCCTGGGCACAAGTGCAGGCTAGGCTTAAGGCCTGAGCAAAAGGGCAGGCTAGGCTTAAGGCCTGGGCACAAGTGCGGGCTAGGCTTAAGGCATGGGCACAAGTGCAGTGCTGGCTAGGATCAAGGCAGGGGGCACAAGTGCTGGCTAGGCTTAAGGCATGGGCACAAGTGCTGGCTAGGCTTAAGACTTACAGCTAACTCTTTGCATAAAGGGTTAGGCACCCATAGGGGTGAAGAGCTAGCTTTCACCCCTCTACTCTGTACTTGGACATTTAGGACTAGATCCTTTGTTGTACAGTGCGGAGCCTCTCCATAACCCCATGCTCCAAGCGACCAGGCACTTCTTGTCTGTCCTCCGTAAATGGGTAATGCCTTCTTCCCCAATTACAGTCGTGCATGCGCATTCAGAGGGGACAAGAGCGAAGAGCGTAAAGCTGGCCCTATGTGCATAACCAACATGAAGCTGAAGACAAAAACAAACAAACAAGCATTCAAGGGGCTCAAAAGTGCGGGCTAGGCTTAAGGCCTGGGCACAAGTGCGGGCTAGGCTTAAGGCCTGGGCACAAGTGCGGGCTAGGCTTAAGGCCTGGGCACAAGTGCGGGCTAGGCTTAAGGCCTGGGCACAAGTGCGGGCTAGGCTTAAGGCCTGGGCACAAGTGCGGGCTAGGCTTAAGGCCTCGGCACAAGTGCCGGCTAGGCCTAAGGCCTGGGCACAAGTGCCGGCTAGGCTTAAGGCCTGGGCACAAGTGCGGGCTAGGCTTAAGGCCTGGGCACAAGTGCGGGCTAGGCTTAAGGCCGGGGCACAAGTGCGGGCTAGGCTTAAGGCCGGGGCACAAGTGCGGGCTAGGCTTAAGGCCGGGGCACAAGTGCGGGCTAGGCTTAAGGCCGGGGCACAAGTGCGGGCTAGGCTTAAGGCCGGGGCACAAGTGCGGGCTAGGCTTAAGGCCGGGGAACAGGTGCGGGCTAGGCTTAAGGCCGGGGCTCAGGTGCGGGCTAGGCTTAAGGCCAGGGCACAGGTGCGGGCTAGGCTTAAGGCCAGGGCACAGGTGCGGGCTAGGCTTAAGGCCTGGGCACAAGTGCGGGCTAGGCTTAAGGCCTGGGCACAAGCGCGGGCTAGGCTTAAGGCCTGGGCACAAGTGCGGGCTAGGCTTAAGGCCGGGGCACAAGTGCGGGCTAGGCTTAAGGCTGGGGCACAAGTGCGGGCTAGGCTTAAGGCCGGGGCACAAGTGCGGGCTAGGCTTAAGGCCGGGGCACAAGTGCGGGCTAGGCTTAAGGCCGGGGCACAAGTGCGGGCTAGGCTTAAGGCCGGGGCACAAGTGCGGGCTAGGCTTAAGGCTGGGGCACAAGTGCGGGCTAGGCTTAAGGCCGGGGCAAAAGTGCAGGCTAGGCTTAAGGCCGTGGCACAAGTGCTGGCTAGGCATAAGGCCGGGGCACAAGTGCTGGCTAGGCATAAGGCAGGGGCACAAGTGCTAGCTAGGCATAAGGCAGGGGCACAAGTGCTGGCTAGGCATAAGGCAGGGGCACAAGTGCTGGCTAGGCATAAGGCAGGGGCACAAGTGCTGGCCAGGCATAAGGCAGGGGCACAAGTGCTGGCTAGGTATAAGGCAGGGGCACAAGCACAAACTAAGCATAAGGCAGAGGCACAAGTGCAAGCTAGGCATAAGGCAGGGGCACCTATGCAGGCTAGGCTTAAGGCAGGGGCACAAGTGCGGGCTAGGCTTAAGGCCTGGGCACAAGTGCCGGCTAGGCCTAAGGCCTGGGCACAAGTGCGGGCTAGGCTTAAGGCCTGGGCACAAGTGCGAGCTAGGCTTAAGGCCGGGGCACAAGTGCGGGCTAGGCTTAAGGCCGGGGCACAAGTTCAAGCTAGGCTTAAGGCCGGGGCACAAGTGCGGGCTAAGCTTAAGGCCTGGGCACAAGTGCGGGCTAGGCTTAAGGCCTGGGCACAAGTGCGGGCTCGGCTTAAGGCCGGGGCACAAGTGCGGGCTAGGCTTAAGGCCGGGGCACAAGTGCGGGCTAGGCTTAAGGCCGGGGCACAAGTGCGGGCTAGGCTTAAGGCCGGGGCACAAGTGCGGGCTAGGCTTAAGGCCGGGGCACAAGTGCGGGCTAGGCTTAAGGCCGGGGCACAAGTGCGGGCTAGGCTTAAGGCCGGGGCAAAAGTGCGGGCTAGGCTTAAGGCCTGGGCACAAGTGCAGTGCTGGCTAGGATCAAGGCAGGGGGCACAAATGCTGGCTAGGATCAAGGCAGGGGGCACAAATGCTGGCTAGGCTTAAGGCATGGGCACAAGTGCCAGCTAGGCTTAAGGCCTGGGCACAAGTGCGGGCTAGGCTTAAGGCCTGGGCACAAGTGCAGTGCTGGCTAGGATCAAGGCAGGGGGCACAAATGCTGGCTAGGCTTAAGGCATGGGCACAAGTGCGAGCTAGGCTTAAGGCTGGGGCACAAGTGCGGGCTAGGCATAAAGCAGGGGCACAAGTTCGAGCTAGGCTTAAGGCCGGGGCACAAGTGCGGGCTAGGCTTAAGGCCTGGGCACAAGTGCGGGCTAGGCTTAAGGCCGGGGCACAAGTGCGGGCTAGGCATAAAGCAGGGGCACAAGTTCGAGCTAGGCTTAAGGTCGGGGCACAAGTGCGGGCTAGGCTTAAGGCCGGGGCACAAGTGCGGGCTAGGTTTAAGGCCGGGGCACAAGTGCGGGCTAGGCTTAAGGCCGGGGCAAAAGTGCGGGCTAGGCTTAAGGCCTGGGCACAAGTGCAGTGCTGGCTAGGATCAAGGCAAGGGGCACAAATGCTGGCTAGGCTTAAGGCATGGGCACAAGTGCCAGCTAGGCTTAAGGCCTGGGCACAAGTGCAGGCTAGGCTTAGTGCCTGAGCAAAATGGCAGGCTAGGCTTAAGGCCTGGGCACAAGTGCGGGCTAGGCTTAAGGCCGGGGCACAAGTGCGGGCTAGGCTTAAGGCCGGGGCACAAGTGCGGGCTAGGCTTAAGGCTGGGGCACAAGTGCGGGCTAGGCTTAAGGCCGGGGCAAAAGTGCAGGCTAGGCTTAAGGCCGTGGCACAAGTGCTGGCTAGGCATAAGGCCGGGGCACAAGTGCTGGCTAGGCATAAGGCAGGGGCACAAGTGCTAGCTAGGCATAAGGCAGGGGCACAAGTGCTGGCTAGGCATAAGGCAGGGGCACAAGTGCTGGCTAGGCATAAGGCAGGGGCACAAGTGCTGGCCAGGCATAAGGCAGGGGCACAAGTGCTGGCTAGGTATAAGGCAGGGGCACAAGCACAAACTAAGCATAAGGCAGAGGCACAAGTGCAAGCTAGGCATAAGGCAGGGGCACCTATGCAGGCTAGGCTTAAGGCAGGGGCACAAGTGCGGGCTAGGCTTAAGGCCTGGGCACAAGTGCCGGCTAGGCCTAAGGCCTGGGCACAAGTGCGGGCTAGGCTTAAGGCCTGGGCACAAGTGCGAGCTAGGCTTAAGGCCGGGGCACAAGTGCGGGCTAGGCTTAAGGCCGGGGCACAAGTTCAAGCTAGGCTTAAGGCCGGGGCACAAGTGCGGGCTAAGCTTAAGGCCTGGGCACAAGTGCGGGCTAGGCTTAAGGCCTGGGCACAAGTGCGGGCTAGGCTTAAGGCCGGGGCACAAGTGCGGGCTAGGCTTAAGGCCGGGGCACAAGTGCGGGCTAGGCTTAAGGCCGGGGCACAAGTGCGGGCTAGGCTTAAGGCCGGGGCACAAGTGCGGGCTAGGCTTAAGGCCGGGGCACAAGTGCGGGCTAGGCTTAAGGCCGGGGCACAAGTGCGGGCTAGGCTTAAGGCCGGGGCAAAAGTGCGGGCTAGGCTTAAGGCCTGGGCACAAGTGCAGTGCTGGCTAGGATCAAGGCAGGGGGCACAAATGCTGGCTAGGATCAAGGCAGGGGGCACAAATGCTGGCTAGGCTTAAGGCATGGGCACAAGTGCCAGCTAGGCTTAAGGCCTGGGCACAAGTGCGGGCTAGGCTTAAGGCCTGGGCACAAGTGCAGTGCTGGCTAGGATCAAGGCAGGGGGCACAAATGCTGGCTAGGCTTAAGGCATGGGCACAAGTGCGAGCTAGGCTTAAGGCTGGGGCACAAGTGCGGGCTAGGCATAAAGCAGGGGCACAAGTTCGAGCTAGGCTTAAGGCCGGGGCACAAGTGCGGGCTAGGCTTAAGGCCTGGGCACAAGTGCGGGCTAGGCTTAAGGCCGGGGCACAAGTGCGGGCTAGGCATAAAGCAGGGGCACAAGTTCGAGCTAGGCTTAAGGTCGGGGCACAAGTGCGGGCTAGGCTTAAGGCCGGGGCACAAGTGCGGGCTAGGTTTAAGGCCGGGGCACAAGTGCGGGCTAGGCTTAAGGCCGGGGCAAAAGTGCGGGCTAGGCTTAAGGCCTGGGCACAAGTGCAGTGCTGGCTAGGATCAAGGCAAGGGGCACAAATGCTGGCTAGGCTTAAGGCATGGGCACAAGTGCCAGCTAGGCTTAAGGCCTGGGCACAAGTGCAGGCTAGGCTTAGTGCCTGAGCAAAATGGCAGGCTAGGCTTAAGGCCTGGGCACAAGTGCGGGCTAGGCTTAAGGCCTGGGCACAAGTGCAGTGCTGACTAGGATCAAGGCAGGGGGCACAAATGCTGGCTAGGCTTAAGGCATGAGTACAAGTGCGAGCTAGGCTTAAGGCCGGGGCACAAGTGCGGGCTAGGCTTAAGGCCTGGGCACAAGTGCAGGCTAGGCTTAAGGCCGGGGCACAAGTGCGGGCTAGGCTTAAGGCCGGGGCACAAGTGCGGGCTAGGCTTAAGGCCGGGGCACAAGTGCGGGCTAGGCTTAAGGCCGGGGCACAAGTGCGGGCTAGGCCTAAGGCGGGGCACAAGTGCGGGCTAGGCTTAAGGCCGGGGCACAAGTGCAGGCTAGGCTTAAGGCCGGGGCACAAGTGTGGGCTAGGCTTAAGGCCGGGGCAAAAGTGCGGGCTAGGCTTAAGGCCTGGGCACAAGTGCAGTGCTGGCTAGGATCAAGGCAGGGGGCACAAATGCTGGCTAGGCTTAAGGCATGGGCACAAGTGCCAGCTAGGCTTAAGGCCTGGGCACAAGTGCAGGCTAGGCTTAAGGCCTGAGCAAAAGGGCAGGCTAGGCTTAAGGCCTGGACACAAGTGCAGGCTAGGCTTAAGGCATGGGCACAAGTGCAGTGCTGGCTAGGATCAAGATAGGGGGCACAAGTGCTGGCTAGGCTTAAGGCATGGGCACAAGTGCTGGCTAGGCTTAAGACTTACAGCTAACTCTTTGCATAAAGGGTTGAGCACCCATAGGGGTGAAGAGCTAGCTTTCACCCCTCCACTCTGTACTTGGACATTTAGGACTAGATCCTTTGTTGTACGGTGCGGAGCCTCTCCATAACCCCATGCTCCAAGCGACCAGGCACTTCTTGTCTGTCCTCCGTAAATGGGTAATGCCTTCTTCCCCAATTACAGTCGTGCATGCGCTTTCAGACGGGACAAGAGCGAAGAGCGTAAAGCTGGCCCTATGTGCATAACCAACATGAAGCTGAAGACAAAAACAAACAAACAAGCATTCAAGGGGCTCAAAAGTGCGGGCTAGGCTTAAGGCCTGGGCACAAGTGCGGGCTAGGCTTAAGGCCTGGGCACAAGTGCGGGCTAGGCTTAAGGCCTGGGCACAAGTGCGAGCTAGGCTTAAGGCCTGGGCACAAGTGGGGGCTAGGCTTAAGGCCGGGACACAAGTGCGGGCTAGGCTTAAGGCCTGGGCACAAGTGCGGGCTAGACTTAAGGCCTGGGCACAAGTGCGGGCTAGGCTTAAGGCCGGGCCACAAGTGCGGGCTAGGCTTAAGGCCTGGGCACAAGTGCGGGCTAGGCTTAAGGCCGGGGCACAAGTGCGGGCTAGGCTTAAGGCCGGGGCACAAGTGCGGGCTAGGCTTAAGGCCGGGGCACAAGTGCGGGCTAAGCTTAAGGCCGGGGCACAAGTGCGGGCTAGGCTTAAGACCGGGGCACAAGTGCGGGCTAGACTTAAGGCCTGGGCACAAGTGCGGGCTAGGCTTAAGGCCGGGGCAAAAGTGCGGGCTAGGCTTAAGGCCTGGGCACAAGTGCCGGCTAGGCCTAAGGCCTGGGCACAAGTGCGGGCTAGGCTTAAGGCCTGGGCACAAGTGCGAGCTAGGCTTAAGGCCGGGGCACAAGTGCGGGCTAGGCTTAAGGCCGGGGCACATGTTCAAGCTAGGCTTAAGGCCGGGGCACAAGTGCGGGCTAGGCTTAAGGCCGGGGCACAAGTGCGGGCTAGGCTTAAGGCCTGGGCACAAGTGCGGGCTAGGCTTAAGGCCGGGGCACAAGTGCGGGCTAGGCTTAAGGCCGGGGCACAAGTGCGGGCTAGGCTTAAGGCCGGGGCACAAGTGCGGGCTAGGCTTAAGGCCGGGGCACAAGTGCGGGCTAGGCTTAAGGCCTGGGCACAAGTGCAGTGCTGGCCAGGATCAAGGCAGGGGGCACAAATGCTGGCTAGGCTTAAGGCATGGGCACAAGTGCCAGCTAGGCTTAAGGCCTGGGCACAAGTGCGGGCTAGGCTTAAGGACTGGGCACAAGTGCAGTGCTGGCTAGGATCAAGGCAGGGGGCACAAATGCTGGCTAGGCTTAAGGCATGGGCACAAGTGCGAGCTAGGCTTAAGGCTGGGGCACAAGTGCGGGCTAGGCATAAAGCAGGGGCACAAGTTCGAGCTAGGCTTAAGGCCGGGGCACAAGTGCGGGCTAGGCTTAAGGCCTGGGCACAAGTGCAGGCTAGGCTTAAGGCCGGGGCACAAGTGCGGGCTAGGCTTAAGGCCGGGGCACAAGTGCGGGCTAGGCTTAAGGCCGGGGCACAAGTGCGGGCTAGGCTTAAGGTCGGGGCACAAGTGCGGGCTAGGCTTAAGGCCGGGGCACAAGTGCGGGCTAGGCTTAAGGCCGGGGCACAAGTGCGGGCTAGGCTTAAGGCCGGGGCAAAAGTGCAGTGCTGGCTAGGATCAAGGCAAGGGGCACAAATGCTGGCTAGGCTTAAGGCATGGGCACAAGTGCCAGCTAGGCTTAAGGCCTGGGCACAAGTGCAGGCTAGGCTTAAGGCCTGAGCAAAATGGCAGGCTAGGCTTAAGGCCTGGGCACAATTGCGGGCTAGGCTTAAGGCCTGGGCACAAGTGCAGTGCTGGCTAGGATCAAGGCAGAGGGCACAAATGCTGGCTAGGCTTAAGGCATGGGTACAAGTGCGAGCTAGGCTTAAGGCCAGGGCACAAGTGCGGGCTAGGCATAAAGCAGGGGCACAAGTTCGAGCTAGGCTTAAGGCCGGGGCACAAGTGCGGGCTAGGCTTAAGGCCGGGGCAAAAGTGCGGGCTTTGCTTAAGGCCTGGGCACAAGTGCAGTGCTGGCTAGGATCAAGGCAGGGGGCACAAATGCTGGCTAGGCTTAAGGCATGGGCACAAGTGCCAGCTAGGCTTAAGGCCTGGGCACAAGTGCGGGCTAGGCTTAAGGCCTGGGCACAAGTGCAGTGCTGGCTAGGATCAAGGCAGGGGGCACAAATGCTGGCTAGGCTTAAGGCATGGGCACAAGTGCGAGCTAGGCTTAAGGCTGGGGCACAAGTGCGGGCTAGGCATAAAGCAGGGGCACAAGTTCGAGCTAGGCTTAAGGCCGGGGCACAAGTGTGGGCTAGGCTTAAGGCCTGGGCACAAGTGCAGGCTAGGCTTAAGGCCGGGGCACAAGTGCGGGCTAGGCTTAAGGCCGGGGCACAAGTGCGGGCTAGGCTTAAGGTCGGGGCACAAGTGCGGGCTAGGCTTAAGGCCGGGGCACAAGTGCGGGCTAGGCTTAAGGCCGGGGCACAAGTGCGGGCTAGGCTTAAGGCCGGGGCAAAAGTGCGGGCTAGGCTTAAGGCCTGGGCACAAGTGCAGTGCTGGCTAGGATCAAGGCAAGGGGCACAAATGCTGGCTAGGCTTAAGGCATGGGCACAAGTGCCAGCTAGGCTTAAGGCCTGGGCACAAGTGCAGGCTAGGCTTAAGGCCTGAGCAAAATGGCAGGCTAGGCTTAAGGCCTGGGCACAAGTGCGGGCTAGGCTTAAGGCCTGGGCACAAGTGCAGTGCTGGCTAGGATCAAGGCAGAGGGCACAAATGCTGGCTAGGCTTAAGGCATGGGTACAAGTGCGAGCTAGGCTTAAGGCCAGGGCACAAGTGCGGGCTAGGCATAAAGCAGGGGCACAAGTTCGAGCTAGGCTTAAGGCCGGGGCACAAGTTCGAGCTAGGGTTAAGGCCGGGGCACAAGTGCGGGCTAGGCTTAAGGCCTGGGCACAAGTGCGGGCTAGGCTTAAGGCCGGGGCACAAGTGCGGGCTAGGCTTAAGGCCGGGGCACAAGTGCGGGCTAGGCTTAAGGCCGGGGCACAAGTGCGGGCTAGGCTTAAGGCCGGGGCACAAGTGCGGGCTAGGCTTAAGGCGGGGCACAAGTGCGGGCTAGGCTTAAGGCCGGGGCACAAGTGCAGGCTAGGTTTAAGGCCCGGGCACAAGTGCGGGCTAGGCTTAAGGCCGGGGCAAAAGTGCGGGCTAGGCTTAAGGCCTGGGCACAAGTGCAGTGCTGGCTAGGATCAAGGCAGGGGGCACAAATGCTGGCTAGGCTTAAGGCATGGGCACAAGTGCCAGCTAGGCTTAAGGCCTGGGCACAAGTGCAGGCTAGGCTTAAGGCCTGAGCAAAAGGGCAGGCTAGGCTTAAGGCCTGGACACAAGTGCGGGCTAGGCTTAAGGCATGGGCACAAGTGCAGTGCTGGCTAGGATCAAGATAGGGGGCACAAGTGCTGGCTAGGCTTAAGGCATGGGCACAAGTGCTGGCTAGGCTTAAGACTTACAGCTAACTCTTTGCATAAAGGGTTGAGCACCCATAGGGGTGAAGAGCTAGCTTTCACCCCTCCACTCTGTACTTGGACATTTAGGACTAGATCCTTTGTTGTACGGTGCGGAGCCTCTCCATAACCCCATGCTCCAAGCGACCAGGCACTTCTTGTCTGTCCTCCGTAAATGGGTAATGCCTTCTTCCCCAATTACAGTCGTGCATGCGCTTTCAGACGGGACAAGAGCGAAGAGCGTAAAGCTGGCCCTATGTGCATAACCAACATGAAGCTGAAGACAAAAACAAACAAACAAGCATTCAAGGGGCTCAAAAGTGCGGGCTAGGCTTAAGGCCTGGGCACAAGTGCGAGCTAGGCTTAAGGCCAGGGCACAAGTGCGGGCTAGGCATAAAGCAGGGGCACAAGTTCGAGCTAGGCTTAAGGCCGGGGCACAAGTGCGGGCTAGGCTTAAGGCCGGGGCAAAAGTGCGGGCTTTGCTTAAGGCCTGGGCACAAGTGCAGTGCTGGCTAGGATCAAGGCAGGGGGCACAAATGCTGGCTAGGCTTAAGGCATGGGCACAAGTGCCAGCTAGGCTTAAGGCCTGGGCACAAGTGCGGGCTAGGCTTAAGGCCTGGGCACAAGTGCAGTGCTGGCTAGGATCAAGGCAGGGGGCACAAATGCTGGCTAGGCTTAAGGCATGGGCACAAGTGCGAGCTAGGCTTAAGGCTGGGGCACAAGTGCGGGCTAGGCATAAAGCAGGGGCACAAGTTCGAGCTAGGCTTAAGGCCGGGGCACAAGTGTGGGCTAGGCTTAAGGCCTGGGCACAAGTGCAGGCTAGGCTTAAGGCCGGGGCACAAGTGCGGGCTAGGCTTAAGGCCGGGGCACAAGTGCGGGCTAGGCTTAAGGTCGGGGCACAAGTGCGGGCTAGGCTTAAGGCCGGGGCACAAGTGCGGGCTAGGCTTAAGGCCGGGGCACAAGTGCGGGCTAGGCTTAAGGCCGGGGCAAAAGTGCGGGCTAGGCTTAAGGCCTGGGCACAAGTGCAGTGCTGGCTAGGATCAAGGCAAGGGGCACAAATGCTGGCTAGGCTTAAGGCATGGGCACAAGTGCCAGCTAGGCTTAAGGCCTGGGCACAAGTGCAGGCTAGGCTTAAGGCCTGAGCAAAATGGCAGGCTAGGCTTAAGGCCTGGGCACAAGTGCGGGCTAGGCTTAAGGCCTGGGCACAAGTGCAGTGCTGGCTAGGATCAAGGCAGAGGGCACAAATGCTGGCTAGGCTTAAGGCATGGGTACAAGTGCGAGCTAGGCTTAAGGCCAGGGCACAAGTGCGGGCTAGGCATAAAGCAGGGGCACAAGTTCGAGCTAGGCTTAAGGCCGGGGCACAAGTTCGAGCTAGGGTTAAGGCCGGGGCACAAGTGCGGGCTAGGCTTAAGGCCTGGGCACAAGTGCGGGCTAGGCTTAAGGCCGGGGCACAAGTGCGGGCTAGGCTTAAGGCCGGGGCACAAGTGCGGGCTAGGCTTAAGGCCGGGGCACAAGTGCGGGCTAGGCTTAAGGCCGGGGCACAAGTGCGGGCTAGGCTTAAGGCGGGGCACAAGTGCGGGCTAGGCTTAAGGCCGGGGCACAAGTGCAGGCTAGGTTTAAGGCCCGGGCACAAGTGCGGGCTAGGCTTAAGGCCGGGGCAAAAGTGCGGGCTAGGCTTAAGGCCTGGGCACAAGTGCAGTGCTGGCTAGGATCAAGGCAGGGGGCACAAATGCTGGCTAGGCTTAAGGCATGGGCACAAGTGCCAGCTAGGCTTAAGGCCTGGGCACAAGTGCAGGCTAGGCTTAAGGCCTGAGCAAAAGGGCAGGCTAGGCTTAAGGCCTGGACACAAGTGCGGGCTAGGCTTAAGGCATGGGCACAAGTGCAGTGCTGGCTAGGATCAAGATAGGGGGCACAAGTGCTGGCTAGGCTTAAGGCATGGGCACAAGTGCTGGCTAGGCTTAAGACTTACAGCTAACTCTTTGCATAAAGGGTTGAGCACCCATAGGGGTGAAGAGCTAGCTTTCACCCCTCCACTCTGTACTTGGACATTTAGGACTAGATCCTTTGTTGTACGGTGCGGAGCCTCTCCATAACCCCATGCTCCAAGCGACCAGGCACTTCTTGTCTGTCCTCCGTAAATGGGTAATGCCTTCTTCCCCAATTACAGTCGTGCATGCGCTTTCAGACGGGACAAGAGCGAAGAGCGTAAAGCTGGCCCTATGTGCATAACCAACATGAAGCTGAAGACAAAAACAAACAAACAAGCATTCAAGGGGCTCAAAAGTGCGGGCTAGGCTTAAGGCCTGGGCACAAGTGCGGGCTAGGCTTATGGCCGGGGCACAAGTGCGGGCTAGGCTTAAGGTCGGGGCACAAGTGCGGGCTAGGCTTAAGGCCGGGGCACAAGTGCGGGCTAGGCTTAAGGCCGGGGCACAAGTGCGGGCTAGGCTTAAGGCCGGGGCACAAGTGCAGTGCTGGCTAGGATCAAGGCAGGGGGCACAAATGCTGGCTAGGCTTAAGGCCTGGGCACAAGTGCGGGCTAGGCTTAAGGCCTGGGCACAAGTGCGGGCTAGGCTTAAGGCCTGGGCACAAGTGCGGGCTAGGCTTAAGGCCTGGGCACAAGTGCGGGCTAGGCTTAAGGCCTGGGCACAAGTGCGGGCTAGGCTTAAGGCCTGGGCACAAGTGCGGGCTAGGCTTAAGGCCTGGGCACAAGTGCGGGCTAGGCTTAAGGCCTGGGCACAAGTGCGAGCTAGGCTTAAGGCCTGGGCACAAGTGGGGGCTAGGCTTAAGGCCGGGACACAAGTGCGGGCTAGGCTTAAGGCCTGGGCACAAGTGCGGGCTAGGCTTAAGGCCTGGGCATAAGTGCGGGCTAGGCTTAAGGCCTGGGCACCAGTGCGGGCTTGGCTTAAGGCCTGGGCACAAGTGCGGGCTAGGCTTAAGGCCTGGGCACAAGTGCAGTGCTGGCTAGGATCAAGGCAGGGGGCACAAATGCTGGCTAGGCTTAAGGCATGGGCACAAGTGCGAGCTAGGCTTAAGGCCAGGGTACAAGTGCGGGCTAGGCATAAATCAGGGGCACAAGTTCGAGCTAGGCTTAAGGCCGGGGCACAAGTGCGGGCTAGGCTTAAGGCCTGGGCACAAGTGCGGGCTAGGCTTAAGGCCGGGGCACAAGTGCGGGCTAGGCTTAAGGCCGGGGCACAAGTGCGGGCTAGGCTTAAGGCCGGGGCACAAGTGCGGGCTAGGCTTAAGGCCGGGGCACAAGTGCGGGCTAGGCTTAAGGCCGGGGCACAAGTGCGGGCTAGGCTTAAGGCTGGGGCAAAAGTGCGGGCTAGTCTTAAGGCCGGGGCACAAGTGCAGTGCTGGCTAGGATCAAGGCAGGGGGCACAAATGCTGGCTAGGCTTAAGGCATGGGCACAAGTGCCAGCTAGGCTTAAGGCCTGGGCCCAAGTGCAGGCTAGGCTTAAGGCCTGAGCAAAAGGGCAGGCTAGGCTTAAGGCCTGGGCACAAGTGCGGGCTAGGCTTAAGGCATGGGCACAAGTGCAGTGCTGGCTAGGATCAAGGCAGGGGGCACAAGTGCTGGCTAGGCTTAAGGCATGGGCACAAGTGCTGGCTAGGCTTAAGACTTACAGCTAACTCTTTGCATAAAGGGTTAGGCACCCATAGGGGTGAAGAGCTAGCTTTCACCCCTCTACTCTGTACTTGGACATTTAGGACTAGATCCTTTGTTGTACAGTGCGGAGCCTCTCCATAACCCCATGCTCCAAGCGACCAGGCACTTCTTGTCTGTCCTCCGTAAATGGGTAATGCCTTCTTCCCCAATTACAGTCGTGCATGCGCATTCAGAGGGGACAAGAGCGAAGAGCGTAAAGCTGGCCCTATGTGCATAACCAACATGAAGCTGAAGACAAAAACAAACAAACAAGCATTCAAGGGGCTCAAAAGTGCGGGCTAGGCTTAAGGCCTGGGCACAAGTGCGGGCTAGGCTTAAGGCCTGGGCACAAGTGCGGGCTAGGCTTAAGGCCTGGGCACAAGTGCGGGCTAGGCTTAAGGCCTGGGCACAAGTGCGGGCTAGGCTTAAGGCCTGGGCACAAGTGCGGGCTAGGCTTAAGGCCTGGGCACAAGTGGGGGCTAGGCTTAAGGCCTCGGCACAAGTGCCGGCTAGGCCTAAGGCCTGGGCACAAGTGCCGGCTAGGCTTAAGGCCTGGGCACAAGTGCGGGCTAGGCTTAAGGCCTGGGCACAAGTGCGGGCTAGGCTTAAGGCCGGGGCACAAGTGCGGGCTAGGCTTAAGGCCGGGGCACAAGTGCGGGCTAGGCTTAAGGCCGGGGCACAAGTGCGGGCTAGGCTTAAGGCCGGGGCACAAGTGCGGGCTAGGCTTAAGGCCGGGGCACAAGTGCGGGCTAGGCTTAAGGCCGGGGAACAGGTGCGGGCTAGGCTTAAGGCCGGGGCTCAGGTGCGGGCTAGGCTTAAGGCCAGGGCACAGGTGCGGGCTAGGCTTAAGGCCAGGGCACAGGTGCGGGCTAGGCTTAAGGCCTGGGCACAAGTGCGGGCTAGGCTTAAGGCCTGGGCACAAGCGCGGGCTAGGCTTAAGGCCTGGGCACAAGTGCGGGCTAGGCTTAAGGCCGGGGCACAAGTGCGGGCTAGGCTTAAGGCTGGGGCACAAGTGCGGGCTAGGCTTAAGGCCGGGGCACAAGTGCGGGCTAGGCTTAAGGCCGGGGCACAAGTGCGGGCTAGGCTTAAGGCCGGGGCACAAGTGCGGGCTAGGCTTAAGGCCGGGGCACAAGTGCGGGCTAGGCTTAAGGCCGGGGCACAAGTGCGGGCTAGGCTTAAGGCTGGGGCACAAGTGCGGGCTAGGCTTAAGGCCGGGGCAAAAGTGCAGGCTAGGCTTAAGGCCGTGGCACAAGTGCTGGCTAGGCATAAGGCCGGGGCACAAGTGCTGGCTAGGCATAAGGCAGGGGCACAAGTGCTAGCTAGGCATAAGGCAGGGGCACAAGTGCTGGCTAGGCATAAGGCAGGGGCACAAGTGCTGGCCAGGCATAAGGCAGGGGCACAAGTGCTGGCCAGGCATAAGGCAGGGGCACAAGCACAAACTAAGCATAAGGCAGAGGCACAAGTGCAAGCTAGGCATAAGGCAGGGGCACCTATGCAGGCTAGGCTTAAGGCCGGGGCACAAGTGCGGGCTAGGCTTAAGGCCGGGGCACAAGTTCAAGCTAGGCTTAAGGCCGGGGCACAAGTGCGGGCTAGGCTTAAGGCCGGGGCACAAGTGCGGGCTAGGCTTAAGGCCGGGGCACAAGTGCGGGCTAGGCTTAAGGCCGGGGCACAAGTGCGGGCTAGGCTTAAGGCCGGGGCACAAGTGCGGGCTAGGCTTAAGGCCGGGGCACAAGTGCGGGCTAGGCTTAAGGCCGGGGCACAAGTGCGGGCTAGGCTTAAGGCCGGGGCAAAAGTGCGGGCTAGGCTTAAGGCCTGGGCACAAGTGCAGTGCTGGCTAGGATCAAGGCAGGGGGCACAAATGCTGGCTAGGATCAAGGCAGGGGGCACAAATGCTGGCTAGGCTTAAGGCATGGGCACAAGTGCCAGCTAGGCTTAAGGCCTGGGCACAAGTGCGGGCTAGGCTTAAGGCCTGGGCACAAGTGCAGTGCTGGCTAGGATCAAGGCAGGGGGCACAAATGCTGGCTAGGCTTAAGGCATGGGCACAAGTGCGAGCTAGGCTTAAGGCTGGGGCACAAGTGCGGGCTAGGCATAAAGCAGGGGCACAAGTTCGAGCTAGGCTTAAGGCCGGGGCACAAGTGCGGGCTAGGCTTAAGGCCTGGGCACAAGTGCAGGCTAGGCTTAAGGCCGGGGCACAAGTGCGGGCTAGGCATAAAGCAGGGGCACAAGTTCGAGCTAGGCTTAAGGTCGGGGCACAAGTGCGGGCTAGGCTTAAGGCCGGGGCACAAGTGCGGGCTAGGCTTAAGGCCGGGGCACAAGTGCGGGCTAGACTTAAGGCCGGGGCAAAAGTGCGGGCTAGGCTTAAGGCCTGGGCACAAGTGCAGTGCTGGCTAGGATCAAGGCAAGGGGCACAAATGCTGGCTAGGCTTAAGGCATGGGCACAAGTGCCAGCTAGGCTTAAGGCCTGGGCACAAGTGCAGGCTAGGCTTAAGGCCTGAGCAAAATGGCAGGCTAGGCTTAAGGCCTGGGCACAAGTGCGGGCTAGGCTTAAGGCCTGGGCACAAGTGCAGTGCTGACTAGGATCAAGGCAGGGGGCACAAATGCTGGCTAGGCTTAAGGCATGAGTACAAGTGCGAGCTAGGCTTAAGGCCAGGGCACAAGTGCGGGCTAGGCATAAAGCAGGGGCACAAGTTCGAGCTAGGCTTAAGGCCGGGGCACAAGTGCGGGCTAGGCTTAAGGCCTGGGCACAAGTGCAGGCTAGGCTTAAGGCCGGGGCACAAGTGCGGGCTAGGCTTAAGGCCGGGGCACAAGTGCGGGCTAGGCTTAAGGCCGGGGCACAAGTGCGGGCTAGGCTTAAGGCCGGGGCACAAGTGCGGGCTAGGCCTAAGGCGGGGCACAAGTGCGGGCTAGGCTTAAGGCCGGGGCACAAGTGCAGGCTAGGCTTAAGGCCGGGGCACAAGTGTGGGCTAGGCTTAAGGCCGGGGCAAAAGTGCGGGCTAGGCTTAAGGCCTGGGCACAAGTGCAGTGCTGGCTAGGATCAAGGCAGGGGGCACAAATGCTGGCTAGGCTTAAGGCATGGGCACAAGTGCCAGCTAGGCTTAAGGCCTGGGCACAAGTGCAGGCTAGGCTTAAGGCCTGAGCAAAAGGGCAGGCTAGGCTTAAGGCCTGGACACAAGTGCAGGCTAGGCTTAAGGCATGGGCACAAGTGCAGTGCTGGCTAGGATCAAGATAGGGGGCACAAGTGCTGGCTAGGCTTAAGGCATGGGCACAAGTGCTGGCTAGGCTTAAGACTTACAGCTAACTCTTTGCATAAAGGGTTGAGCACCCATAGGGGTGAAGAGCTAGCTTTCACCCCTCCACTCTGTACTTGGACATTTAGGACTAGATCCTTTGTTGTACGGTGCGGAGCCTCTCCATAACCCCATGCTCCAAGCGACCAGGCACTTCTTGTCTGTCCTCCGTAAATGGGTAATGCCTTCTTCCCCAATTACAGTAGTGCATGCGCTTTCAGACGGGACAAGAGCGAAGAGCGTAAAGCTGGCCCTATGTGCATAACCAACATGAAGCTGAAGACAAAAACAAACAAACAAGCATTCAAGGGGCTCAAAAGTGCGGGCTAGGCTTAAGGCCTGGGCACAAGTGCGGGCTAGGCTTAAGGCCTGGGCACAAGTGCGGGCTAGGCTTAAGGCCTGGGCACAAGTGCGGGCTAGGCTTAAGGCCTGGGCACAAGTGCGAGCTAGGCTTAAGGCCTGGGCACAAGTGGGGGCTAGGCTTAAGGCCGGGACACAAGTGCGGGCTAGGCTTAAGGCCTGGGCACAAGTGCGGGCTAGACTTAAGGCCTGGGCACAAGTGCGGGCTAGGCTTAAGGCCGGGCCACAAGTGCGGGCTAGGCTTAAGGCCTGGGCACAAGTGCGGGCTAGGCTTAAGGCCGGGGCACAAGTGCGGGCTAGGCTTAAGGCCGGGGCACAAGTGCGGGCTAGGCTTAAGGCCGGGGCACAAGTGCGGGCTAGGCTTAAGGCCGGGGCACAAGTGCGGGCTAGGCTTAAGGCCGGGGCACAAGTGCGGGCTAAGCTTAAGGCCGGGGCACAAGTGCGGGCTAGGCTTAAGACCGGGGCACAAGTGCGGGCTAGGCTTAAGGCCTGGGCACAAGTGCGGGCTAGGCTTAAGGCCGGGGCAAAAGTGCGGGCTAGGCTTAAGGCCTGGGCACAAGTGCCGGCTAGGCCTAAGGCCTGGGCACAAGTGCGGGCTAGGCTTAAGGCCTGGGCACAAGTGCGAGCTAGGCTTAAGGCCGGGGCACAAGTGCGGGCTAGGCTTAAGGCCGGGGCACAAGTTCAAGCTAGGCTTAAGGCCGGGGCACAAGTGCGGGCTAGGCTTAAGGCCGGGGCACAAGTGCGGGCTAGGCTTAAGGCCTGGGCACAAGTGCGGGCTAGGCTTAAGGCCGGGGCACAAGTGCGGGCTAGGCTTAAGGCCGGGGCACAAGTGCGGGCTAGGCTTAAGGCCGGGGCACAAGTGCGGGCTAGGCTTAAGGCCGGGGCACAAGTGCGGGCTAGGCTTAAGGCCTGGGCACAAGTGCAGTGCTGGCCAGGATCAAGGCAGGGGGCACAAATGCTGGCTAGGCTTAAGGCATGGGCACAAGTGCCAGCTAGGCTTAAGGCCTGGGCACAAGTGCGGGCTAGGCTTAAGGACTGGGCACAAGTGCAGTGCTGGCTAGGATCAAGGCAGGGGGCACAAATGCTGGCTAGGCTTAAGGCATGGGCACAAGTGCGAGCTAGGCTTAAGGCTGGGGCACAAGTGCGGGCTAGGCATAAAGCAGGGGCACAAGTTCGAGCTAGGCTTAAGGCCGGGGCACAAGTGCGGGCTAGGCTTAAGGCCTGGGCACAAGTGCAGGCTAGGCTTAAGGCCGGGGCACAAGTGCGGGCTAGGCTTAAGGCCGGGGCACAAGTGCGGGCTAGGCTTAAGGCCGGGGCACAAGTGCGGGCTAGGCTTAAGGTCGGGGCACAAGTGCGGGCTAGGCTTAAGGCCGGGGCACAAGTGCGGGCTAGGCTTAAGGCCGGGGCACAAGTGCGGGCTAGGCTTAAGGCCGGGGCAAAAGTGCAGTGCTGGCTAGGATCAAGGCAAGGGGCACAAATGCTGGCTAGGCTTAAGGCATGGGCACAAGTGCCAGCTAGGCTTAAGGCCTGGGCACAAGTGCAGGCTAGGCTTAAGGCCTGAGCAAAATGGCAGGCTAGGCTTAAGGCCTGGGCACAAGTGCGGGCTAGGCTTAAGGCATGGGCACAAGTGCAGTGCTGGCTAGGATCAAGGCAGGGGGCACAAGTGCTGGCTAGGCTTAAGGCATGGGCACAAGTGCTGGCTAGGCTTAAGACTTACAGCTAACTCTTTGCATAAAGGGTTAGGCACCCATAGGGGTGAAGAGCTAGCTTTCACCCCTCTACTCTGTACTTGGACATTTAGGACTAGATCCTTTGTTGTACAGTGCGGAGCCTCTCCATAACCCCATGCTCCAAGCGACCAGGCACTTCTTGTCTGTCCTCCGTAAATGGGTAATGCCTTCTTCCCCAATTACAGTCGTGCATGCGCATTCAGAGGGGACAAGAGCGAAGAGCGTAAAGCTGGCCCTATGTGCATAACCAACATGAAGCTGAAGACAAAAACAAACAAACAAGCATTCAAGGGGCTCAAAAGTGCGGGCTAGGCTTAAGGCCTGGGCACAAGTGCGGGCTAGGCTTAAGGCCTGGGCACAAGTGCGGGCTAGGCTTAAGGCCTGGGCACAAGTGCGGGCTAGGCTTAAGGCCTGGGCACAAGTGCGGGCTAGGCTTAAGGCCTGGGCACAAGTGCGGGCTAGGCTTAAGGCCTGGGCACAAGTGCGGGCTAGGCTTAAGGCCTGGGCACAAGTGCGGGCTAGGCTTGAGGCCTCGGCACAAGTGCCGGCTAGGCCTAAGGCCTGGGCACAAGTGCCGGCTAGGCTTAAGGCCTGGGCACAAGTGCGGGCTAGGCTTAAGGCCTGGGCACAAGTGCGGGCTAGGCTTAAGGCCTGGGCACAAGTGCAGGCTAGGCTTAAGGCCGGGGCACAAGTGCAGGCTAGGCTTAAGGCCGGGGCACAAGTGCGGGCTAGGCTTAAGGCCGGGGCACAAGTGCGGGCTAGGCTTAAGGCCGGGGCACAAGTGCGGGCTAGGCTTAAGGTCGGGGCACAAGTGCGGGCTAGGCTTAAGGCCGGGGCACAAGTGCGGGCTAGGCTTAAGGCCGGGGCACAAGTGCGGGCTAGGCTTAAGGCCGGGGCAAAAGTGCAGTGCTGGCTAGGATCAAGGCAAGGGGCACAAATGCTGGCTAGGCTTAAGGCATGGGCACAAGTGCCAGCTAGGCTTAAGGCCTGGGCACAAGTGCAGGCTAGGCTTAAGGCCTGAGCAAAATGGCAGGCTAGGCTTAAGGCCTGGGCACAAGTGCGGGCTAGGCTTAAGGCCTGGGCACAAGTGCAGTGCTGGCTAGGATCAAGGCAGAGGGCACAAATGCTGGCTAGGCTTAAGGCATGGGTACAAGTGCGAGCTAGGCTTAAGGCCAGGGCACAAGTGCGGGCTAGGCATAAAGCAGGGGCACAAGTTCGAGCTAGGCTTAAGGCCGGGGCACAAGTGCGGGCTAGGCTTAAGGCTGGGGCAAAAGTGCGGGCTAGGCTTAAGGCCTGGGCACAAGTGCAGTGCTGGCTAGGATCAAGGCAGGGGGCACAAATGCTGGCTAGGCTTAAGGCATGGGCACAAGTGCCAGCTAGGCTTAAGGCCTGGGCACAAGTGCGGGCTAGGCTTAAGGCCTGGGCACAAGTGCAGTGCTGGCTAGGATCAAGGCAGGGGGCACAAATGCTGGCTAGGCTTAAGGCATGGGCACAAGTGCGAGCTAGGCTTAAGGCTGGGGCACAAGTGCGGGCTAGGCATAAAGCAGGGGCACAAGTTCGAGCTAGGCTTAAGGCCGGGGCACAAGTGTGGGCTAGGCTTAAGGCCTGGGCACAAGTGCAGGCTAGGCTTAAGGCCGGGGCACAAGTGCGGGCTAGGCTTAAGGCCGGGGCACAAGTGCGGGCTAGGCTTAAGGTCGGGGCACAAGTGCGGGCTAGGCTTAAGGCCGGGGCACAAGTGCGGGCTAGGCTTAAGGCCGGGGCACAAGTGCGGGCTAGGCTTAAGGCCGGGGCAAAAGTGCGGGCTAGGCTTAAGGCCTGGGCACAAGTGCAGTGCTGGCTAGGATCAAGGCAAGGGGCACAAATGCTGGCTAGGCTTAAGGCATGGGCACAAGTGCCAGCTAGGCTTAAGGCCTGGGCACAAGTGCAGGCTAGGCTTAAGGCCTGAGCAAAATGGCAGGCTAGGCTTAAGGCCTGGGCACAAGTGCGGGCTAGGCTTAAGGCCTGGGCACAAGTGCAGTGCTGGCTAGGATCAAGGCAGAGGGCACAAATGCTGGCTAGGCTTAAGGCATGGGTACAAGTGCGAGCTAGGCTTAAGGCCAGGGCACAAGTGCGGGCTAGGCATAAAGCAGGGGCACAAGTTCGAGCTAGGCTTAAGGCCGGGGCACAAGTTCGAGCTAGGGTTAAGGCCGGGGCACAAGTGCGGGCTAGGCTTAAGGCCTGGGCACAAGTGCGGGCTAGGCTTAAGGCCGGGGCACAAGTGCGGGCTAGGCTTAAGGCCGGGGCACAAGTGCGGGCTAGGCTTAAGGCCGGGGCACAAGTGCGGGCTAGGCTTAAGGCCGGGGCACAAGTGCGGGCTAGGCTTAAGGCGGGGCACAAGTGCGGGCTAGGCTTAAGGCCGGGGCACAAGTGCAGGCTAGGTTTAAGGCCCGGGCACAAGTGCGGGCTAGGCTTAAGGCCGGGGCAAAAATGCGGGCTAGGCTTAAGGCCTGGGCACAAGTGCAGTGCTGGCTAGGATCAAGGCAGGGGGCACAAATGCTGGCTAGGCTTAAGGCATGGGCACAAGTGCCAGCTAGGCTTAAGGCCTGGGCACAAGTGCAGGCTAGGCTTAAGGCCTGAGCAAAAGGGCAGGCTAGGCTTAAGGCCTGGACACAAGTGCGGGCTAGGCTTAAGGCATGGGCACAAGTGCAGTGCTGGCTAGGATCAAGATAGGGGGCACAAGTGCTGGCTAGGCTTAAGGCATGGGCACAAGTGCTGGCTAGGCTTAAGACTTACAGCTAACTCTTTGCATAAAGGGTTGAGCACCCATAGGGGTGAAGAGCTAGCTTTCACCCCTCCACTCTGTACTTGGACATTTAGGACTAGATCCTTTGTTGTACGGTGCGGAGCCTCTCCATAACCCCATGCTCCAAGCAACCAGGCACTTCTTGTCTGTCCTCCGTAAATGGGTAATGCCTTCTTCCCCAATTACAGTCGTGCATGCGCTTTCAGACGGGACAAGAGCGAAGAGCGTAAAGCTGGCCCTATGTGCATAACCAACATGAAGCTGAAGACAAAAACAAACAAACAAGCATTCAAGGGGCTCAAAAGTGCGGGCTAGGCTTAAGGCCTGGGCACAAGTGCGGGCTAGGCTTATGGCCGGGGCACAAGTGCGGGCTAGGCTTAAGGTCGGGGCACAAGTGCGGGCTAGGCTTAAGGCCGGGGCACAAGTGCGGGCTAGGCTTAAGGCCGGGGCACAAGTGCGGGCTAGGCTTAAGGCCGGGGCACAAGTGCAGTGCTGGCTAGGATCAAGGCAGGGGGCACAAATGCTGGCTAGGCTTAAGGCATGGGCACAAGTGCCAGCTAGGCTTAAGGCCTGGGCACAAGTGCAGGCTAGGCTTAAGGCCTGAGCAAAATGGCAGGCTAGGCTTAAGGCCTGAGCAA
Organism: Ranitomeya imitator; assembly: GCF_032444005.1. NCBI lineage: Eukaryota > Metazoa > Chordata > Amphibia > Anura > Dendrobatidae > Ranitomeya > Ranitomeya imitator. Next base: position 34,956 of record NW_027193655.1, on the reverse strand, counting down.
AATGGCAGGCTAGGCTTAAGGCCTGGGCACAAGTGCGGGCTAGGCTTAAGGCCTGGGCACAAGTGCAGTGCTGGCTAGGATCAAGGCAGGGGGCACAAATGTTGGCTAGGCTTAAGGCATGGGCACAAGTGCGAGCTAGGCTTAAGGCCAGGGTACAAGTGCGGGCTAGGCATAAATCAGGGGCACAAGTTTGAGCTAGGCTTAAGGCCGGGGCACAAGTGCGGGCTAGGCTTAAGGCCTGGGCACAAGTGCGGGCTAGGCTTAAGGCCGGGGCACAAGTGCGGGCTAGGCTTAAGGCCGGGGCACAAGTGCGGGCTAGGCTTAAGGCCGGGGCACAAGTGCGGGCTAGGCTTAAGGCTGGGGCACAAGTGCGGGCTAGGCTTAAGGCCGGGGCACAAGTGCGGGCTAGGCTTAAGGCCGGGGCAAAAGTGCGGGCTAGTCTTAAGGCCGGGGCACAAGTGCAGTGCTGGCTAGGATCAAGGCAGGGGGCACAAATGCTGGCTAGGCTTAAGGCATGGGCACAAGTGCCAGCTAGGCTTAAGGCCTGGGCACAAGTGCAGGCTAGGCTTAAGGCCTGAGCAAAATGGCAGGCTAGGCTTAAGGCCTGGGCACAAGTGCGGGCTAGGCTTAAGGCCGGGGCACAAGTGCGGGCTAGGCTTAAGGCTGGGGCACAAGTGCGGGCTAGGCTTAAGGCCGGGGCACAAGTGCGGGCTAGGCTTAAGGCCGGGGCAAAAGTGCGGGCTAGTCTTAAGGCCGGGGCACAAGTGCAGTGCTGGCTAGGATCAAGGCAGGGGGCACAAATGCTGGCTAGGCTTAAGGCATGGGCACAAGTGCCAGCTAGGCTTAAGGCCTGGGCACAAGTGCAGGCTAGGCTTAAGGCCTGAGCAAAATGGCAGGCTAGGCTTAAGGCCTGGGCACAAGTGCGGGCTAGGCTTAAGGCATGGGCACAAGTGCCAGCTAGGCTTAAGGCCTGGGCACAAGTGCAGGCTAGGCTTAAGGCCTGAGCAAAATGGCAGGCTAGGCTTAAGGCCGGGGCACAAGTGCGGGCTAGGCTTAAGGCCGGGGCACAAGTGCGGGCTAGGCTTAAGGCCGGGGCACAAGTGCGGGCTAGGCTTAAGGCTGGGGCACAAGTGCGGGCTAGGCTTAAGGCCGGGGCAAAAGTGCAGGCTAGGCTTAAGGCCGTGGCACAAGTGCTGGCTAGGCATAAGGCCGGGGCACAATTGCTGGCTAGGCATAAGGCAGGGGCACAAGTGCTAGCTAGGCATAAGGCAGGGGCACAAGTGCTGGCTAGGCATAAGGCAGGGGCACAAGTGCTGGCTAGGCATAAGGCAGGGGCACAAGTGCTGGCCAGGCATAAGGCAGGGGCACAAGTGCTGGCTAGGTATAAGGCAGGGGCACAAGCACAAACTAAGCATAAGGCAGAGGCACAAGTGCAAGCTAGGCATAAGGCAGGGGCACCTATGCAGGCTAGGCTTAAGGCAGGGGCACAAGTGTGGGCTAGGCTTAAGGCCTGGGCACAAGTGCCGGCTAGGCCTAAGGCCTGGGCACAAGTGCGGGCTAGGCTTAAGGCCTGGGCACAAGTGCGAGCTAGGCTTAAGGCCGGGGCACAAGTGCGGGCTAGGCTTAAAGCCGGGGCACAAGTTCAAGCTAGGCTTAAGGCCGGGGCACAAGTGCGGGCTAAGCTTAAGGCCGGGGCACAAGTGCGGGCTAGGCTTAAGGCCTGGGCACAAGTGCGGGCTAGGCTTAAGGCCGGGGCACAAGTGCGGGCTAGGCTTAAGGCCGGGGCACAAGTGCGGGCTAGGCTTAAGGCCGGGGCACAAGTGCGGGCTAGGCTTAAGGCCGGGGCACAAGTGCGGGCTAGGCTTAAGGCCGGGGCACAAGTGCGGGCTAGGCTTAAGGCCGGGGCACAAGTGCGGGCTAGGCTTAAGGCCGGGGCAAAAGTGCGGGCTAGACTTAAGGCCTGGGCACAAGTGCAGTGCTGGCTAGGATCAAGGCAGGGGGCACAAATGCTGGCTAGGATCAAGGCAGGGGGCACAAATGCTGGCTAGGCTTAAGGCATGGGCACAAGTGCCAGCTAGGCTTAAGGCCTGGGCACAAGTGCGGGCTAGGCTTAAGGCCTGGGCACAAGTGCAGTGCTGGCTAGGATCAAGGCAGGGGGCACAAATGCTGGCTAGGCTTAAGGCATGGGCACAAGTGCGAGCTAGGCTTAAGGCTGGGGCACAAGTGCGGGCTAGGCATAAAGCAGGGGCACAAGTTCGAGCTAGGCTTAAGGCCGGGGCACAAGTGCGGGCTAGGCTTAAGGCCTGGGCACAAGTGCGGGCTAGGCTTAAGGCCGGGGCACAAGTGCGGGCTAGGCATAAAGCAGGGGCACAAGTTCGAGCTAGGCTTAAGGTCGGGGCACAAGTGCGGGCTAGGCTTAAGGCCGGGGCACAAGTGCGGGCTAGGCTTAAGGCCGGGGCACAAGTGCGGGCTAGGCTTAAGGCCGGGGCAAAAGTGCGGGCTAGGCTTAAGGCCTGGGCACAAGTGCAGTGCTGGCTAGGATCAAGGCAAGGGGCACAAATGCTGGCTAGGCTTAAGGCATGGGCACAAGTGCCAGCTAGGCTTAAGGCCTGGGCACAAGTGCAGGCTAGGCTTAAGGCCTGAGCAAAATGGCAGGCTAGGCTTAAGGCCTGGGCACAAGTGCGGGCTAGGCTTAAGGCCTGGGCACAAGTGCAGTGCTGACTAGGATCAAGGCAGGGGGCACAAATGCTGGCTAGGCTTAAGGCATGAGTACAAGTGCGAGCTAGGCTTAAGGCCAGGGCACAAGTGCGGGCTAGGCATAAAGCAGGGGCACAAGTTCGAGCTAGGCTTAAGGCCGGGGCACAAGTGCGGGCTAGGCTTAAGGCCTGGGCACAAGTGCAGGCTAGGCTTAAGGCCGGGGCACAAGTGCGGGCTAGGCTTAAGGCCGGGGCACAAGTGCGGGCTAGGCTTAAGGCCGGGGCACAAGTGCGGGCTAGGCTTAAGGCTGGGGCACAAGTGCGGGCTAGGCCTAAGGCGGGGCACAAGTGCGGGCTAGGCTTAAGGCCGGGGCACAAGTGCAGGCTAGGCTTAAGGCCGGGGCACAAGTGTGGGCTAGGCTTAAGGCCGGGGCAAAAGTGCGGGCTAGGCTTAAGGCCTGGGCACAAGTGCAGTGCTGGCTAGGATCAAGGCAGGGGGCACAAATGCTGGCTAGGCTAAAGGCATGGGCACAAGTGCCAGCTAGGCTTAAGGCCTGGGCACAAGTGCAGGCTAGGCTTAAGGCCTGAGCAAAAGGGCAGGCTAGGCTTAAGGCCTGGACACAAGTGCAGGCTAGGCTTAAGGCATGGGCACAAGTGCAGTGCTGGCTAGGATCAAGATAGGGGGCACAAGTGCTGGCTAGGCTTAAGGCATGGGCACAAGTGCTGGCTAGGCTTAAGACTTACAGCTAACTCTTTGCATAAAGGGTTGAGCACCCATAGGGGTGAAGAGCTAGCTTTCACCCCTCCACTCTGTACTTGGACATTTAGGACTAGATCCTTTGTTGTACGGTGCGGAGCCTCTCCATAACCCCATGCTCCAAGCGACCAGGCACTTCTTGTCTGTCCTCCGTAAATGGGTAATGCCTTCTTCCCCAATTACAGTCGTGCATGCGCTTTCAGACGGGACAAGAGCGAAGAGCGTAAAGCTGGCCCTATGTGCATAACCAACATGAAGCTGAAGACAAAAACAAACAAACAAGCATTCAAGGGGCTCAAAAGTGCGGGCTAGGCTTAAGGCCTGGGCACAAGTGCGGGCTAGGCTTAAGGCCTGGGCACAAGTGCGGGCTAGGCTTAAGGCCTGGGCACAAGTGCGGGCTAGGCTTAAGGCCTGGGCACAAGTGCGGGCTAGGCTTAAGGCCTGGGCACAAGTGCGGGCTAGGCTTAAGGCCTCGGCACAAGTGCCGGCTAGGCCTAAGGCCTGGGCACAAGTGCCGGCTAGGCTTAAGGCCTGGGCACAAGTGCGGGCTAGGCTTAAGGCCTGGGCACAAGTGCGGGCTAGGCTTAAGGCCTGGGCACAAGTGCAGGCTAGGCTTAAGGCCGGGGCACAAGTGCGGGCTAGGCTTAAGGCCGGGGCACAAGTGCGGGCTAGGCTTAAGGCCGGGGCACAAGTGCGGGCTAGGCTTAAGGTCGGGGCACAAGTGCGGGCTAGGCTTAAGGCCGGGGCACAAGTGCGGGCTAGGCTTAAGGCCGGGGCACAAGTGCGGGCTAGGCTTAAGGCCGGGGCAAAAGTGCAGTGCTGGCTAGGATCAAGGCAAGGGGCACAAATGCTGGCTAGGCTTAAGGCATGGGCACAAGTGCCAGCTAGGCTTAAGGCCTGGGCACAAGTGCAGGCTAGGCTTAAGGCCTGAGCAAAATGGCAGGCTAGGCTTAAGGCCTGGGCACAAGTGCGGGCTAGGCTTAAGGCCTGGGCACAAGTGCAGTGCTGGCTAGGATCAAGGCAGAGGGCACAAATGCTGGCTAGGCTTAAGGCATGGGTACAAGTGCGAGCTAGGCTTAAGGCCAGGGCACAAGTGCGGGCTAGGCATAAAGCAGGTGCACAAGTTCGAGCTAGGCTTAAGGCCGGGGCACAAGTGCGGGCTAGGCTTAAGGCTGGGGCAAAAGTGCGGGCTAGGCTTAAGGCCTGGGCACAAGTGCAGTGCTGGCTAGGATCAAGGCAGGGGGCACAAATGCTGGCTAGGCTTAAGGCATGGGCACAAGTGCCAGCTAGGCTTAAGGCCTGGGCACAAGTGCGGGCTAGGCTTAAGGCCTGGGCACAAGTGCAGTGCTGGCTAGGATCAAGGCAGGGGGCACAAATGCTGGCTAGGCTTAAGGCATGGGCACAAGTGCGAGCTAGGCTTAAGGCTGGGGCACAGGTGCGGGCTAGGCATAAAGCAGGGGCACAAGTTCGAGCTAGGCTTAAGGCCGGGGCACAAGTGTGGGCTAGGCTTAAGGCCTGGGCACAAGTGCAGGCTAGGCTTAAGGCCGGGGCACAAGTGCGGGCTAGGCTTAAGGCCGGGGCACAAGTGCGGGCTAGGCTTAAGGTCGGGGCACAAGTGCGGGCTAGGCTTAAGGCCGGGGCACAAGTGCGGGCTAGGCTTAAGGCCGGGGCACAAGTGCGGGCTAGGCTTAAGGCCGGGGCAAAAGTGCGGGCTAGGCTTAAGGCCTGGGCACAAGTGCAGTGCTGGCTAGGATCAAGGCAAGGGGCACAAATGCTGGCTAGGCTTAAGGCATGGGCACAAGTGCCAGCTAGGCTTAAGGCCTGGGCACAAGTGCAGGCTAGGCTTAAGGCCTGAGCAAAATGGCAGGCTAGGCTTAAGGCCTGGGCACAAGTGCGGGCTAGGCTTAAGGCCTGGGCACAAGTGCAGTGCTGGCTAGGATCAAGGCAGAGGGCACAAATGCTGGCTAGGCTTAAGGCATGGGTACAAGTGCGAGCTAGGCTTAAGGCCAGGGCACAAGTGCGGGCTAGGCATAAAGCAGGGGCACAAGTTCGAGCTAGGCTTAAGGCCGGGGCACAAGTTCGAGCTAGGGTTAAGGCCGGGGCACAAGTGCGGGCTAGGCTTAAGGCCTGGGCACAAGTGCGGGCTAGGCTTAAGGCCGGGGCACAAGTGCGGGCTAGGCTTAAGGCCGGGGCACAAGTGCGGGCTAGGCTTAAGGCCGGGGCACAAGTGCGGGCTAGGCTTAAGGCCGGGGCACAAGTGCGGGCTAGGCTTAAGGCGGGGCACAAGTGCGGGCTAGGCTTAAGGCCGGGGCACAAGTGCAGGCTAGGTTTAAGGCCCGGGCACAAGTGCGGGCTAGGCTTAAGGCCGGGGCAAAAATGCGGGCTAGGCTTAAGGCCTGGGCACAAGTGCAGTGCTGGCTAGGATCAAGGCAGGGGGCACAAATGCTGGCTAGGCTTAAGGCATGGGCACAAGTGCCAGCTAGGCTTAAGGCCTGGGCACAAGTGCAGGCTAGGCTTAAGGCCTGAGCAAAAGGGCAGGCTAGGCTTAAGGCCTGGACACAAGTGCGGGCTAGGCTTAAGGCATGGGCACAAGTGCAGTGCTGGCTAGGATCAAGATAGGGGGCACAAGTGCTGGCTAGGCTTAAGGCATGGGCACAAGTGCTGGCTAGGCTTAAGACTTACAGCTAACTCTTTGCATAAAGGGTTGAGCACCCATAGGGGTGAAGAGCTAGCTTTCACCCCTCCACTCTGTACTTGGACATTTAGGACTAGATCCTTTGTTGTACGGTGCGGAGCCTCTCCATAACCCCATGCTCCAAGCGACCAGGCACTTCTTGTCTGTCCTCCGTAAATGGGTAATGCCTTCTTCCCCAATTACAGTCGTGCATGCGCTTTCAGACGGGACAAGAGCGAAGAGCGTAAAGCTGGCCCTATGTGCATAACCAACATGAAGCTGAAGACAAAAACAAACAAACAAGCATTCAAGGGGCTCAAAAGTGCGGGCTAGGCTTAAGGCCTGGGCACAAGTGCGGGCTAGGCTTATGGCCGGGGCACAAGTGCGGGCTAGGCTTAAGGTCGGGGCACAAGTGCGGGCTAGGCTTAAGGCCGGGGCACAAGTGCGGGCTAGGCTTAAGGCCGGGGCACAAGTGCGGGCTAGGCTTAAGGCCGGGGCACAAGTGCAGTGCTGGCTAGGATCAAGGCAGGGGGCACAAATGCTGGCTAGGCTTAAGGCATGGGCACAAGTGCCAGCTAGGCTTAAGGCCTGGGCACAAGTGCAGGCTAGGCTTAAGGCCTGAGCAAAATGGCAGGCTAGGCTTAAGGCCTGAGCAAAATGGCAGGCTAGGCTTAAGGCCTGGGCACAAGTGCGGGCTAGGCTTAAGGCCTGGGCACAAGTGCAGTGCTGGCTAGGATCAAGGCAGGGGGCACAAATGTTGGCTAGGCTTAAGGCATGGGCACAAGTGCGAGCTAGGCTTAAGGCCAGGGTACAAGTGCGGGCTAGGCATAAATCAGGGGCACAAGTTTGAGCTAGGCTTAAGGCCGGGGCACAAGTGCGGGCTAGGCTTAAGGCCTGGGCACAAGTGCGGGCTAGGCTTAAGGCCGGGGCACAAGTGCGGGCTAGGCTTAAGGCCGGGGCACAAGTGCGGGCTAGGCTTAAGGCCGGGGCACAAGTGCGGGCTAGGCTTAAGGCTGGGGCACAAGTGCGGGCTAGGCTTAAGGCCGGGGCACAAGTGCGGGCTAGGCTTAAGGCCGGGGCAAAAGTGCGGGCTAGTCTTAAGGCCGGGGCACAAGTGCAGTGCTGGCTAGGATCAAGGCAGGGGGCACAAATGCTGGCTAGGCTTAAGGCATGGGCACAAGTGCCAGCTAGGCTTAAGGCCTGGGCACAAGTGCAGGCTAGGCTTAAGGCCTGAGCAAAATGGCAGGCTAGGCTTAAGGCCTGGGCACAAGTGCGGGCTAGGCTTAAGGCATGGGCACAAGTGCAGTGCTGGCTAGGATCAAGGCAGGGGGCACAAGTGCTGGCTAGGCTTAAGGCATGGGCACAAGTGCTGGCTAGGCTTAAGACTTACAGCTAACTCTTTGCATAAAGGGTTAGGCACCCATAGGGGTGAAGAGCTAGCTTTCACCCCTCTACTCTGTACTTGGACATTTAGGACTAGATCCTTTGTTGTACAGTGCGGAGCCTCTCCATAACCCCATGCTCCAAGCGACCAGGCACTTCTTGTCTGTCCTCCGTAAATGGGTAATGCCTTCTTCCCCAATTACAGTCGTGCATGCGCATTCAGAGGGGACAAGAGCGAAGAGCGTAAAGCTGGCCCTATGTGCATAACCAACATGAAGCTGAAGACAAAAACAAACAAACAAGCATTCAAGGGGCTCAAAAGTGCGGGCTAGGCTTAAGGCCTGGGCACAAGTGCGGGCTAGGCTTAAGGCCTGGGCACAAGTGCGGGCTAGGCTTAAGGCCTGGGCACAAGTGCGGGCTAGGCTTAAGGCCTGGGCACAAGTGCGGGCTAGGCTTAAGGCCTGGGCACAAGTGCGGGCTAGGCTTAAGGCCTGGGCACAAGTGCGGGCTAGGCTTAAGGCCTGGGCACAAGTGCGGGCTAGGCTTAAGGCCTCGGCACAAGTGCCGGCTAGGCCTAAGGCCTGGGCACAAGTGCCGGCTAGGCTTAAGGCCTGGGCACAAGTGCGGGCTAGGCTTAAGGCCTGGGCACAAGTGCGGGCTAGGCTTAAGGCCGGGGCACAAGTGCGGGCTAGGCTTACGGCCGGGGCACAAGTGCGGGCTAGGCTTAAGGCCGGGGCACAAGTGCGGGCTAGGCTTAAGGCCGGGGCACAAGTGCGGGCTAGGCTTAAGGCCGGGGCACAAGTGCGGGCTAGGCTTAAGGCCGGGGCACAAGTGCGGGCTAGGCTTAAGGCCAGGGAACAGGTGCGGGCTAGGCTTAAGGCCGGGGCTCAGGTGCGGGCTAGGCTTAAGGCCAGGGCACAGGTGCGGGCTAGGCTTAAGGCCAGGGCACAGGTGCGGGCTAGGCTTAAGGCCTGGGCACAAGCGCGGGCTAGGCTTAAGGCCTGGGCACAAGCGCGGGCTAGGCTTAAGGCCTGGGCACAAGTGCGGGCTAGGCTTAAGGCCGGGGCACAAGTGCGGGCTAGGCTTAAGGCTGGGGCACAAGTGCGGGCTAGGCTTAAGGCCGGGGCACAAGTGCGGGCTAGGCTTAAGGCCGGGGCACAAGTGCGGGCTAGGCTTAAGGCCGGGGCACAAGTGCGGGCTAGGCTTAAGGCCGGGGCACAAGTGCGGGCTAGGCTTAAGGCTGGGGCACAAGTGCGGGCTAGGCTTAAGGCCGGGGCAAAAGTGCAGGCTAGGCTTAAGGCCGTGGCACAAGTGCTGGCTAGGCATAAGGCCGGGGCACAATTGCTGGCTAGGCATAAGGCAGGGGCACAAGTGCTAGCTAGGCATAAGGCAGGGGCACAAGTGCTGGCTAGGCATAAGGCAGGGGCACAAGTGCTGGCTAGGCATAAGGCAGGGGCACAAGTGCTGGCCAGGCATAAGGCAGGGGCACAAGTGCTGGCTAGGTATAAGGCAGGGGCACAAGCACAAACTAAGCATAAGGCAGAGGCACAAGTGCAAGCTAGGCATAAGGCAGGGGCACCTATGCAGGCTAGGCTTAAGGCAGGGGCACAAGTGCGGGCTAGGCTTAAGGCCTGGGCACAAGTGCCGGCTAGGCCTAAGGCCTGGGCACAAGTGCGGGCTAGGCTTAAGGCCTGGGCACAAGTGCGAGCTAGGCTTAAGGCCGGGGCACAAGTGCGGGCTAGGCTTAAAGCCGGGGCACAAGTTCAAGCTAGGCTTAAGGCCGGGGCACAAGTGCGGGCTAAGCTTAAGGCCGGGGCACAAGTGCGGGCTAGGCTTAAGGCCTGGGCACAAGTGCGGGCTAGGCTTAAGGCCGGGGCACAAGTGCGGGCTAGGCTTAAGGCCGGGGCACAAGTGCGGGCTAGGCTTAAGGCCGGGGCACAAGTGCGGGCTAGGCTTAAGGCCGGGGCACAAGTGCGGGCTAGGCTTAAGGCCGGGGCACAAGTGCGGGCTAGGCTTAAGGCCGGGGCACAAGTGCGGGCTAGGCTTAAGGCCGGGGCAAAAGTGCGGGCTAGGCTTAAGGCCTGGGCACAAGTGCAGTGCTGGCTAGGATCAAGGCAGGGGGCACAAATGCTGGCTAGGATCAAGGCAGGGGGCACAAATGCTGGCTAGGCTTAAGGCATGGGCACAAGTGCCAGCTAGGCTTAAGGCCTGGGCACAAGTGCGGGCTAGGCTTAAGGCCTGGACACAAGTGCAGTGCTGGCTAGGATCAAGGCAGGGGGCACAAATGCTGGCTAGGCTTAAGGCATGGGCACAAGTGCGAGCTAGGCTTAAGGCTGGGGCACAAGTGCGGGCTAGGCATAAAGCAGGGGCACAAGTTCGAGCTAGGCTTAAGGCCGGGGCACAAGTGCGGGCTAGGCTTAAGGCCTGGGCACAAGTGCAGGCTAGGCTTAAGGCCGGGGCACAAGTGCGGGCTAGGCATAAAGCAGGGGCACAAGTTCGAGCTAGGCTTAAGGTCGGGGCACAAGTGCGGGCTAGGCTTAAGGCCGGGGCACAAGTGCGGGCTAGGCTTAAGGCCGGGGCACAAGTGCGGGCTAGACTTAAGGCCGGGGCAAAAGTGCGGGCTAGGCTTAAGGCCTGGGCACAAGTGCAGTGCTGGCTAGGATCAAGGCAAGGGGCACAAATGCTGGCTAGGCTTAAGGCATGGGCACAAGTGCCAGCTAGGCTTAAGGCCTGGGCACAAGTGCAGGCTAGGCTTAAGGCCTGAGCAAAATGGCAGGCTAGGCTTAAGGCCTGGGCACAAGTGCGGGCTAGGCTTAAGGCCTGGGCACAAGTGCAGTGCTGACTAGGATCAAGGCAGGGGGCACAAATGCTGGCTAGGCTTAAGGCATGAGTACAAGTGCGAGCTAGGCTTAAGGCCAGGGCACAAGTGCGGGCTAGGCATAAAGCAGGGGCACAAGTTCGAGCTAGGCTTAAGGCCGGGGCACAAGTGCGGGCTAGGCTTAAGGCCTGGGCACAAGTGCAGGCTAGGCTTAAGGCCGGGGCACAAGTGCGGGCTAGGCTTAAGGCCGGGGCACAAGTGCGGGCTAGGCTTAAGGCCGGGGCACAAGTGCGGGCTAGGCTTAAGGCCGGGGCACAAGTGCGGGCTAGGCCTAAGGCGGGGCACAAGTGCGGGCTAGGCTTAAGGCCGGGGCACAAGTGCAGGCTAGGCTTAAGGCCGGGGCACAAGTGTGGGCTAGGCTTAAGGCCGGGGCAAAAGTGCGGGCTAGGCTTAAGGCCTGGGCACAAGTGCAGTGCTGGCTAGGATCAAGGCAGGGGGCACAAATGCTGGCTAGGCTTAAGGCATGGGCACAAGTGCCAGCTAGGCTTAAGGCCTGGGCACAAGTGCAGGCTAGGCTTAAGGCCTGAGCAAAAGGGCAGGCTAGGCTTAAGGCCTGGACACAAGTGCAGGCTAGGCTTAAGGCATGGGCACAAGTGCAGTGCTGGCTAGGATCAAGATAGGGGGCACAAGTGCTGGCTAGGCTTAAGGCATGGGCACAAGTGCTGGCTAGGCTTAAGACTTACAGCTAACTCTTTGCATAAAGGGTTGAGCACCCATAGGGGTGAAGAGCTAGCTTTCACCCCTCCACTCTGTACTTGGACATTTAGGACTAGATCCTTTGTTGTACGGTGCGGAGCCTCTCCATAACCCCATGCTCCAAGCGACCAGGCACTTCTTGTCTGTCCTCCGTAAATGGGTAATGCCTTCTTCCCCAATTACAGTAGTGCATGCGCTTTCAGACGGGACAAGAGCGAAGAGCGTAAAGCTGGCCCTATGTGCATAACCAACATGAAGCTGAAGACAAAAACAAACAAACAAGCATTCAAGGGGCTCAAAAGTGCGGGCTAGGCTTAAGGCCTGGGCACAAGTGCGGGCTAGGCTTAAGGCCTGGGCACAAGTGCGGGCTAGGCTTAAGGCCTGGGCACAAGTGCGGGCTAGGCTTAAGGCCTGGGCACAAGTGCGAGCTAGGCTTAAGGCCTGGGCACAAGTGGGGGCTAGGCTTAAGGCCGGGACACAAGTGCGGGCTAGGCTTAAGGCCTGGGCACAAGTGCGGGCTAGACTTAAGGCCTGGGCACAAGTGCGGGCTAGGCTTAAGGCCGGGCCACAAGTGCGGGCTAGGCTTAAGGCCTGGGCACAAGTGCGGGCTAGGCTTAAGGCCGGGGCACAAGTGCGGGCTAGGCTTAAGGCCGGGGCACAAGTGCGGGCTAGGCTTAAGGCCGGGGCACAAGTGCGGGCTAGGCTTAAGGCCGGGGCACAAGTGCGGGCTAGGCTTAAGGCCGGGGCACAAGTGCGGGCTAAGCTTAAGGCCGGGGCACAAGTGCGGGCTAGGCTTAAGACCGGGGCACAAGTGCGGGCTAGGCTTAAGGCCTGGGCACAAGTGCGGGCTAGGCTTAAGGCCGGGGCAAAAGTGCGGGCTAGGCTTAAGGCCTGGGCACAAGTGCCGGCTAGGCCTAAGGCCTGGGCACAAGTGCGGGCTAGGCTTAAGGCCTGGGCACAAGTGCGAGCTAGGCTTAAGGCCGGGGCACAAGTGCGGGCTAGGCTTAAGGCCGGGGCACAAGTTCAAGCTAGGCTTAAGGCCGGGGCACAAGTGCGGGCTAGGCTTAAGGCCGGGGCACAAGTGCGGGCTAGGCTTAAGGCCTGGGCACAAGTGCGGGCTAGGCTTAAGGCCGGGGCACAAGTGCGGGCTAGGCTTAAGGCCGGGGCACAAGTGCGGGCTAGGCTTAAGGCCGGGGCACAAGTGCGGGCTAGGCTTAAGGCCGGGGCACAAGTGCGGGCTAGGCTTAAGGCCTGGGCACAAGTGCAGTGCTGGCCAGGATCAAGGCAGGGGGCACAAATGCTGGCTAGGCTTAAGGCATGGGCACAAGTGCCAGCTAGGCTTAAGGCCTGGGCACAAGTGCGGGCTAGGCTTAAGGACTGGGCACAAGTGCAGTGCTGGCTAGGATCAAGGCAGGGGGCACAAATGCTGGCTAGGCTTAAGGCATGGGCACAAGTGCGAGCTAGGCTTAAGGCTGGGGCACAAGTGCGGGCTAGGCATAAAGCAGGGGCACAAGTTCGAGCTAGGCTTAAGGCCGGGGCACAAGTGCGGGCTAGGCTTAAGGCCTGGGCACAAGTGCAGGCTAGGCTTAAGGCCGGGGCACAAGTGCGGGCTAGGCTTAAGGCCGGGGCACAAGTGCGGGCTAGGCTTAAGGCCGGGGCACAAGTGCGGGCTAGGCTTAAGGTCGGGGCACAAGTGCGGGCTAGGCTTAAGGCCGGGGCACAAGTGCGGGCTAGGCTTAAGGCCGGGGCACAAGTGCGGGCTAGGCTTAAGGCCGGGGCAAAAGTGCAGTGCTGGCTAGGATCAAGGCAAGGGGCACAAATGCTGGCTAGGCTTAAGGCATGGGCACAAGTGCCAGCTAGGCTTAAGGCCTGGGCACAAGTGCAGGCTAGGCTTAAGGCCTGAGCAAAATGGCAGGCTAGGCTTAAGGCCTGGGCACAAGTGCGGGCTAGGCTTAAGGCATGGGCACAAGTGCAGTGCTGGCTAGGATCAAGGCAGGGGGCACAAGTGCTGGCTAGGCTTAAGGCATGGGCACAAGTGCTGGCTAGGCTTAAGACTTACAGCTAACTCTTTGCATAAAGGGTTAGGCACCCATAGGGGTGAAGAGCTAGCTTTCACCCCTCTACTCTGTACTTGGACATTTAGGACTAGATCCTTTGTTGTACAGTGCGGAGCCTCTCCATAACCCCATGCTCCAAGCGACCAGGCACTTCTTGTCTGTCCTCCGTAAATGGGTAATGCCTTCTTCCCCAATTACAGTCGTGCATGCGCATTCAGAGGGGACAAGAGCGAAGAGCGTAAAGCTGGCCCTATGTGCATAACCAACATGAAGCTGAAGACAAAAACAAACAAACAAGCATTCAAGGGGCTCAAAAGTGCGGGCTAGGCTTAAGGCCTGGGCACAAGTGCGGGCTAGGCTTAAGGCCTGGGCACAAGTGCGGGCTAGGCTTAAGGCCTGGGCACAAGTGCGGGCTAGGCTTAAGGCCTGGGCACAAGTGCGGGCTAGGCTTAAGGCCTGGGCACAAGTGCGGGCTAGGCTTAAGGCCTGGGCACAAGTGCGGGCTAGGCTTAAGGCCTGGGCACAAGTGCGGGCTAGGCTTGAGGCCTCGGCACAAGTGCCGGCTAGGCCTAAGGCCTGGGCACAAGTGCCGGCTAGGCTTAAGGCCTGGGCACAAGTGCGGGCTAGGCTTAAGGCCTGGGCACAAGTGCGGGCTAGGCTTAAGGCCTGGGCACAAGTGCAGGCTAGGCTTAAGGCCGGGGCACAAGTGCAGGCTAGGCTTAAGGCCGGGGCACAAGTGCGGGCTAGGCTTAAGGCCGGGGCACAAGTGCGGGCTAGGCTTAAGGCCGGGGCACAAGTGCGGGCTAGGCTTAAGGTCGGGGCACAAGTGCGGGCTAGGCTTAAGGCCGGGGCACAAGTGCGGGCTAGGCTTAAGGCCGGGGCACAAGTGCGGGCTAGGCTTAAGGCCGGGGCAAAAGTGCAGTGCTGGCTAGGATCAAGGCAAGGGGCACAAATGCTGGCTAGGCTTAAGGCATGGGCACAAGTGCCAGCTAGGCTTAAGGCCTGGGCACAAGTGCAGGCTAGGCTTAAGGCCTGAGCAAAATGGCAGGCTAGGCTTAAGGCCTGGGCACAAGTGCGGGCTAGGCTTAAGGCCTGGGCACAAGTGCAGTGCTGGCTAGGATCAAGGCAGAGGGCACAAATGCTGGCTAGGCTTAAGGCATGGGTACAAGTGCGAGCTAGGCTTAAGGCCAGGGCACAAGTGCGGGCTAGGCATAAAGCAGGGGCACAAGTTCGAGCTAGGCTTAAGGCCGGGGCACAAGTGCGGGCTAGGCTTAAGGCTGGGGCAAAAGTGCGGGCTAGGCTTAAGGCCTGGGCACAAGTGCAGTGCTGGCTAGGATCAAGGCAGGGGGCACAAATGCTGGCTAGGCTTAAGGCATGGGCACAAGTGCCAGCTAGGCTTAAGGCCTGGGCACAAGTGCGGGCTAGGCTTAAGGCCTGGGCACAAGTGCAGTGCTGGCTAGGATCAAGGCAGGGGGCACAAATGCTGGCTAGGCTTAAGGCATGGGCACAAGTGCGAGCTAGGCTTAAGGCTGGGGCACAAGTGCGGGCTAGGCATAAAGCAGGGGCACAAGTTCGAGCTAGGCTTAAGGCCGGGGCACAAGTGTGGGCTAGGCTTAAGGCCTGGGCACAAGTGCAGGCTAGGCTTAAGGCCGGGGCACAAGTGCGGGCTAGGCTTAAGGCCGGGGCACAAGTGCGGGCTAGGCTTAAGGTCGGGGCACAAGTGCGGGCTAGGCTTAAGGCCGGGGCACAAGTGCGGGCTAGGCTTAAGGCCGGGGCACAAGTGCGGGCTAGGCTTAAGGCCGGGGCAAAAGTGCGGGCTAGGCTTAAGGCCTGGGCACAAGTGCAGTGCTGGCTAGGATCAAGGCAAGGGGCACAAATGCTGGCTAGGCTTAAGGCATGGGCACAAGTGCCAGCTAGGCTTAAGGCCTGGGCACAAGTGCAGGCTAGGCTTAAGGCCTGAGCAAAATGGCAGGCTAGGCTTAAGGCCTGGGCACAAGTGCGGGCTAGGCTTAAGGCCTGGGCACAAGTGCAGTGCTGGCTAGGATCAAGGCAGAGGGCACAAATGCTGGCTAGGCTTAAGGCATGGGTACAAGTGCGAGCTAGGCTTAAGGCCAGGGCACAAGTGCGGGCTAGGCATAAAGCAGGGGCACAAGTTCGAGCTAGGCTTAAGGCCGGGGCACAAGTTCGAGCTAGGGTTAAGGCCGGGGCACAAGTGCGGGCTAGGCTTAAGGCCTGGGCACAAGTGCGGGCTAGGCTTAAGGCCGGGGCACAAGTGCGGGCTAGGCTTAAGGCCGGGGCACAAGTGCGGGCTAGGCTTAAGGCCGGGGCACAAGTGCGGGCTAGGCTTAAGGCCGGGGCACAAGTGCGGGCTAGGCTTAAGGCGGGGCACAAGTGCGGGCTAGGCTTAAGGCCGGGGCACAAGTGCAGGCTAGGTTTAAGGCCCGGGCACAAGTGCGGGCTAGGCTTAAGGCCGGGGCAAAAATGCGGGCTAGGCTTAAGGCCTGGGCACAAGTGCAGTGCTGGCTAGGATCAAGGCAGGGGGCACAAATGCTGGCTAGGCTTAAGGCATGGGCACAAGTGCCAGCTAGGCTTAAGGCCTGGGCACAAGTGCAGGCTAGGCTTAAGGCCTGAGCAAAAGGGCAGGCTAGGCTTAAGGCCTGGACACAAGTGCGGGCTAGGCTTAAGGCATGGGCACAAGTGCAGTGCTGGCTAGGATCAAGATAGGGGGCACAAGTGCTGGCTAGGCTTAAGGCATGGGCACAAGTGCTGGCTAGGCTTAAGACTTACAGCTAACTCTTTGCATAAAGGGTTGAGCACCCATAGGGGTGAAGAGCTAGCTTTCACCCCTCCACTCTGTACTTGGACATTTAGGACTAGATCCTTTGTTGTACGGTGCGGAGCCTCTCCATAACCCCATGCTCCAAGCAACCAGGCACTTCTTGTCTGTCCTCCGTAAATGGGTAATGCCTTCTTCCCCAATTACAGTCGTGCATGCGCTTTCAGACGGGACAAGAGCGAAGAGCGTAAAGCTGGCCCTATGTGCATAACCAACATGAAGCTGAAGACAAAAACAAACAAACAAGCATTCAAGGGGCTCAAAAGTGCGGGCTAGGCTTAAGGCCTGGGCACAAGTGCGGGCTAGGCTTATGGCCGGGGCACAAGTGCGGGCTAGGCTTAAGGTCGGGGCACAAGTGCGGGCTAGGCTTAAGGCCGGGGCACAAGTGCGGGCTAGGCTTAAGGCCGGGGCACAAGTGCGGGCTAGGCTTAAGGCCGGGGCACAAGTGCAGTGCTGGCTAGGATCAAGGCAGGGGGCACAAATGCTGGCTAGGCTTAAGGCATGGGCACAAGTGCCAGCTAGGCTTAAGGCCTGGGCACAAGTGCAGGCTAGGCTTAAGGCCTGAGCAAAATGGCAGGCTAGGCTTAAGGCCTGAGCAAAATGGCAGGCTAGGCTTAAGGCCTGGGCACAAGTGCGGGCTAGGCTTAAGGCCTGGGCACAAGTGCAGTGCTGGCTAGGATCAAGGCAGGGGGCACAAATGTTGGCTAGGCTTAAGGCATGGGCACAAGTGCGAGCTAGGCTTAAGGCCAGGGTACAAGTGCGGGCTAGGCATAAATCAGGGGCACAAGTTTGAGCTAGGCTTAAGGCCGGGGCACAAGTGCGGGCTAGGCTTAAGGCCTGGGCACAAGTGCGGGCTAGGCTTAAGGCCGGGGCACAAGTGCGGGCTAGGCTTAAGGCCGGGGCACAAGTGCGGGCTAGGCTTAAGGCCGGGGCACAAGTGCGGGCTAGGCTTAAGGCTGGGGCACAAGTGCGGGCTAGGCTTAAGGCCGGGGCACAAGTGCGGGCTAGGCTTAAGGCCGGGGCAAAAGTGCGGGCTAGTCTTAAGGCCGGGGCACAAGTGCAGTGCTGGCTAGGATCAAGGCAGGGGGCACAAATGCTGGCTAGGCTTAAGGCATGGGCACAAGTGCCAGCTAGGCTTAAGGCCTGGGCACAAGTGCAGGCTAGGCTTAAGGCCTGAGCAAAATGGCAGGCTAGGCTTAAGGCCTGGGCACAAGTGCGGGCTAGGCTTAAGGCCGGGGCACAAGTGCGGGCTAGGCTTAAGGCTGGGGCACAAGTGCGGGCTAGGCTTAAGGCCGGGGCACAAGTGCGGGCTAGGCTTAAGGCCGGGGCAAAAGTGCGGGCTAGTCTTAAGGCCGGGGCACAAGTGCAGTGCTGGCTAGGATCAAGGCAGGGGGCACAAATGCTGGCTAGGCTTAAGGCATGGGCACAAGTGCCAGCTAGGCTTAAGGCCTGGGCACAAGTGCAGGCTAGGCTTAAGGCCTGAGCAAAATGGCAGGCTAGGCTTAAGGCCTGGGCACAAGTGCGGGCTAGGCTTAAGGCATGGGCACAAGTGCCAGCTAGGCTTAAGGCCTGGGCACAAGTGCAGGCTAGGCTTAAGGCCTGAGCAAAATGGCAGGCTAGGCTTAAGGCCGGGGCACAAGTGCGGGCTAGGCTTAAGGCCGGGGCACAAGTGCGGGCTAGGCTTAAGGCCGGGGCACAAGTGCGGGCTAGGCTTAAGGCTGGGGCACAAGTGCGGGCTAGGCTTAAGGCCGGGGCAAAAGTGCAGGCTAGGCTTAAGGCCGTGGCACAAGTGCTGGCTAGGCATAAGGCCGGGGCACAATTGCTGGCTAGGCATAAGGCAGGGGCACAAGTGCTAGCTAGGCATAAGGCAGGGGCACAAGTGCTGGCTAGGCATAAGGCAGGGGCACAAGTGCTGGCTAGGCATAAGGCAGGGGCACAAGTGCTGGCCAGGCATAAGGCAGGGGCACAAGTGCTGGCTAGGTATAAGGCAGGGGCACAAGCACAAACTAAGCATAAGGCAGAGGCACAAGTGCAAGCTAGGCATAAGGCAGGGGCACCTATGCAGGCTAGGCTTAAGGCAGGGGCACAAGTGTGGGCTAGGCTTAAGGCCTGGGCACAAGTGCCGGCTAGGCCTAAGGCCTGGGCACAAGTGCGGGCTAGGCTTAAGGCCTGGGCACAAGTGCGAGCTAGGCTTAAGGCCGGGGCACAAGTGCGGGCTAGGCTTAAAGCCGGGGCACAAGTTCAAGCTAGGCTTAAGGCCGGGGCACAAGTGCGGGCTAAGCTTAAGGCCGGGGCACAAGTGCGGGCTAGGCTTAAGGCCTGGGCACAAGTGCGGGCTAGGCTTAAGGCCGGGGCACAAGTGCGGGCTAGGCTTAAGGCCGGGGCACAAGTGCGGGCTAGGCTTAAGGCCGGGGCACAAGTGCAGGCTAGGCTTAAGGCCGGGGCACAAGTGTGGGCTAGGCTTAAGGCCGGGGCAAAAGTGCGGGCTAGGCTTAAGGCCTGGGCACAAGTGCAGTGCTGACTAGGATCAAGGCAGGGGGCACAAATGCTGGCTAGGCTTAAGGCATGAGTACAAGTGCGAGCTAGGCTTAAGGCCAGGGCACAAGTGCGGGCTAGGCATAAAGCAGGGGCACAAGTTCGAGCTAGGCTTAAGGCCGGGGCACAAGTGCGGGCTAGGCTTAAGGCCTGGGCACAAGTGCAGGCTAGGCTTAAGGCCGGGGCACAAGTGCGGGCTAGGCTTAAGGCCGGGGCACAAGTGCGGGCTAGGCATAAAGCAGGGGCACAAGTTCGAGCTAGGCTTAAGGCCGGGGCACAAGTGCGGGCTAGGCTTAAGGCCTGGGCACAAGTGCAGGCTAGGCTTAAGGCCGGGGCACAAGTGCGGGCTAGGCTTAAGGCCGGGGCACAAGTGCGGGCTAGGCTTAAGGCCGGGGCACAAGTGCGGGCTAGGCTTAAGGCCGGGGCACAAGTGCGGGCTAGGCCTAAGGCGGGGCACAAGTGCGGGCTAGGCTTAAGGCCGGGGCACAAGTGCAGGCTAGGCTTAAGGCCGGGGCACAAGTGTGGGCTAGGCTTAAGGCCGGGGCAAAAGTGCGGGCTAGGCTTAAGGCCTGGGCACAAGTGCAGTGCTGGCTAGGATCAAGGCAGGGGGCACAAATGCTGGCTAGGCTTAAGGCATGGGCACAAGTGCCAGCTAGGCTTAAGGCCTGGGCACAAGTGCAGGCTAGGCTTAAGGCCTGAGCAAAAGGGCAGGCTAGGCTTAAGGCCTGGACACAAGTGCAGGCTAGGCTTAAGGCATGGGCACAAGTGCAGTGCTGGCTAGGATCAAGATAGGGGGCACAAGTGCTGGCTAGGCTTAAGGCATGGGCACAAGTGCTGGCTAGGCTTAAGACTTACAGCTAACTCTTTGCATAAAGGGTTGAGCACCCATAGGGGTGAAGAGCTAGCTTTCACCCCTCCACTCTGTACTTGGACATTTAGGACTAGATCCTTTGTTGTACGGTGCGGAGCCTCTCCATAACCCCATGCTCCAAGCGACCAGGCACTTCTTGTCTGTCCTCCGTAAATGGGTAATGCCTTCTTCCCCAATTACAGTAGTGCATGCGCTTTCAGACGGGACAAGAGCGAAGAGCGTAAAGCTGGCCCTATGTGCATAACCAACATGAAGCTGAAGACAAAAACAAACAAACAAGCATTCAAGGGGCTCAAAAGTGCGGGCTAGGCTTAAGGCCTGGGCACAAGTGCGGGCTAGGCTTAAGGCCTGGGCACAAGTGCGGGCTAGGCTTAAGGCCTGGGCACAAGTGCGGGCTAGGCTTAAGGCCTGGGCACAAGTGCGAGCTAGGCTTAAGGCCTGGGCACAAGTGGGGGCTAGGCTTAAGGCCGGGACACAAGTGCGGGCTAGGCTTAAGGCCTGGGCACAAGTGCGGGCTAGACTTAAGGCCTGGGCACAAGTGCGGGCTAGGCTTAAGGCCGGGCCACAAGTGCGGGCTAGGCTTAAGGCCTGGGCACAAGTGCGGGCTAGGCTTAAGGCCGGGGCACAAGTGCGGGCTAGGCTTAAGGCCGGGGCACAAGTGCGGGCTAGGCTTAAGGCCGGGGCACAAGTGCGGGCTAGGCTTAAGGCCGGGGCACAAGTGCGGGCTAGGCTTAAGGCCGGGGCACAAGTGCGGGCTAAGCTTAAGGCCGGGGCACAAGTGCGGGCTAGGCTTAAGACCGGGGCACAAGTGCGGGCTAGGCTTAAGGCCTGGGCACAAGTGCGGGCTAGGCTTAAGGCCGGGGCAAAAGTGCGGGCTAGGCTTAAGGCCTGGGCACAAGTGCCGGCTAGGCCTAAGGCCTGGGCACAAGTGCGGGCTAGGCTTAAGGCCTGGGCACAAGTGCGAGCTAGGCTTAAGGCCGGGGCACAAGTGCGGGCTAGGCTTAAGGCCGGGGCACAAGTTCAAGCTAGGCTTAAGGCCGGGGCACAAGTGCGGGCTAGGCTTAAGGCCGGGGCACAAGTGCGGGCTAGGCTTAAGGCCTGGGCACAAGTGCGGGCTAGGCTTAAGGCCGGGGCACAAGTGCGGGCTAGGCTTAAGGCCGGGGCACAAGTGCGGGCTAGGCTTAAGGCCGGGGCACAAGTGCGGGCTAGGCTTAAGGCCGGGGCACAAGTGCGGGCTAGGCTTAAGGCCTGGGCACAAGTGCAGTGCTGGCCAGGATCAAGGCAGGGGGCACAAATGCTGGCTAGGCTTAAGGCATGGGCACAAGTGCCAGCTAGGCTTAAGGCCTGGGCACAAGTGCGGGCTAGGCTTAAGGACTGGGCACAAGTGCAGTGCTGGCTAGGATCAAGGCAGGGGGCACAAATGCTGGCTAGGCTTAAGGCATGGGCACAAGTGCGAGCTAGGCTTAAGGCTGGGGCACAAGTGCGGGCTAGGCATAAAGCAGGGGCACAAGTTCGAGCTAGGCTTAAGGCCGGGGCACAAGTGCGGGCTAGGCTTAAGGCCTGGGCACAAGTGCAGGCTAGGCTTAAGGCCGGGGCACAAGTGCGGGCTAGGCTTAAGGCCGGGGCACAAGTGCGGGCTAGGCTTAAGGCCGGGGCACAAGTGCGGGCTAGGCTTAAGGTCGGGGCACAAGTGCGGGCTAGGCTTAAGGCCGGGGCACAAGTGCGGGCTAGGCTTAAGGCCGGGGCACAAGTGCGGGCTAGGCTTAAGGCCGGGGCAAAAGTGCAGTGCTGGCTAGGATCAAGGCAAGGGGCACAAATGCTGGCTAGGCTTAAGGCATGGGCACAAGTGCCAGCTAGGCTTAAGGCCTGGGCACAAGTGCAGGCTAGGCTTAAGGCCTGAGCAAAATGGCAGGCTAGGCTTAAGGCCTGGGCACAAGTGCGGGCTAGGCTTAAGGCATGGGCACAAGTGCAGTGCTGGCTAGGATCAAGGCAGGGGGCACAAGTGCTGGCTAGGCTTAAGGCATGGGCACAAGTGCTGGCTAGGCTTAAGACTTACAGCTAACTCTTTGCATAAAGGGTTAGGCACCCATAGGGGTGAAGAGCTAGCTTTCACCCCTCTACTCTGTACTTGGACATTTAGGACTAGATCCTTTGTTGTACAGTGCGGAGCCTCTCCATAACCCCATGCTCCAAGCGACCAGGCACTTCTTGTCTGTCCTCCGTAAATGGGTAATGCCTTCTTCCCCAATTACAGTCGTGCATGCGCATTCAGAGGGGACAAGAGCGAAGAGCGTAAAGCTGGCCCTATGTGCATAACCAACATGAAGCTGAAGACAAAAACAAACAAACAAGCATTCAAGGGGCTCAAAAGTGCGGGCTAGGCTTAAGGCCTGGGCACAAGTGCGGGCTAGGCTTAAGGCCTGGGCACAAGTGCGGGCTAGGCTTAAGGCCTGGGCACAAGTGCGGGCTAGGCTTAAGGCCTGGGCACAAGTGCGGGCTAGGCTTAAGGCCTGGGCACAAGTGCGGGCTAGGCTTAAGGCCTGGGCACAAGTGCGGGCTAGGCTTAAGGCCTGGGCACAAGTGCGGGCTAGGCTTGAGGCCTCGGCACAAGTGCCGGCTAGGCCTAAGGCCTGGGCACAAGTGCCGGCTAGGCTTAAGGCCTGGGCACAAGTGCGGGCTAGGCTTAAGGCCTGGGCACAAGTGCGGGCTAGGCTTAAGGCCTGGGCACAAGTGCAGGCTAGGCTTAAGGCCGGGGCACAAGTGCAGGCTAGGCTTAAGGCCGGGGCACAAGTGCGGGCTAGGCTTAAGGCCGGGGCACAAGTGCGGGCTAGGCTTAAGGCCGGGGCACAAGTGCGGGCTAGGCTTAAGGTCGGGGCACAAGTGCGGGCTAGGCTTAAGGCCGGGGCACAAGTGCGGGCTAGGCTTAAGGCCGGGGCACAAGTGCGGGCTAGGCTTAAGGCCGGGGCAAAAGTGCAGTGCTGGCTAGGATCAAGGCAAGGGGCACAAATGCTGGCTAGGCTTAAGGCATGGGCACAAGTGCCAGCTAGGCTTAAGGCCTGGGCACAAGTGCAGGCTAGGCTTAAGGCCTGAGCAAAATGGCAGGCTAGGCTTAAGGCCTGGGCACAAGTGCGGGCTAGGCTTAAGGCCTGGGCACAAGTGCAGTGCTGGCTAGGATCAAGGCAGAGGGCACAAATGCTGGCTAGGCTTAAGGCATGGGTACAAGTGCGAGCTAGGCTTAAGGCCAGGGCACAAGTGCGGGCTAGGCATAAAGCAGGGGCACAAGTTCGAGCTAGGCTTAAGGCCGGGGCACAAGTGCGGGCTAGGCTTAAGGCTGGGGCAAAAGTGCGGGCTAGGCTTAAGGCCTGGGCACAAGTGCAGTGCTGGCTAGGATCAAGGCAGGGGGCACAAATGCTGGCTAGGCTTAAGGCATGGGCACAAGTGCCAGCTAGGCTTAAGGCCTGGGCACAAGTGCGGGCTAGGCTTAAGGCCTGGGCACAAGTGCAGTGCTGGCTAGGATCAAGGCAGGGGGCACAAATGCTGGCTAGGCTTAAGGCATGGGCACAAGTGCGAGCTAGGCTTAAGGCTGGGGCACAAGTGCGGGCTAGGCATAAAGCAGGGGCACAAGTTCGAGCTAGGCTTAAGGCCGGGGCACAAGTGTGGGCTAGGCTTAAGGCCTGGGCACAAGTGCAGGCTAGGCTTAAGGCCGGGGCACAAGTGCGGGCTAGGCTTAAGGCCGGGGCACAAGTGCGGGCTAGGCTTAAGGTCGGGGCACAAGTGCGGGCTAGGCTTAAGGCCGGGGCACAAGTGCGGGCTAGGCTTAAGGCCGGGGCACAAGTGCGGGCTAGGCTTAAGGCCGGGGCAAAAGTGCGGGCTAGGCTTAAGGCCTGGGCACAAGTGCAGTGCTGGCTAGGATCAAGGCAAGGGGCACAAATGCTGGCTAGGCTTAAGGCATGGGCACAAGTGCCAGCTAGGCTTAAGGCCTGGGCACAAGTGCAGGCTAGGCTTAAGGCCTGAGCAAAATGGCAGGCTAGGCTTAAGGCCTGGGCACAAGTGCGGGCTAGGCTTAAGGCCTGGGCACAAGTGCAGTGCTGGCTAGGATCAAGGCAGAGGGCACAAATGCTGGCTAGGCTTAAGGCATGGGTACAAGTGCGAGCTAGGCTTAAGGCCAGGGCACAAGTGCGGGCTAGGCATAAAGCAGGGGCACAAGTTCGAGCTAGGCTTAAGGCCGGGGCACAAGTTCGAGCTAGGGTTAAGGCCGGGGCACAAGTGCGGGCTAGGCTTAAGGCCTGGGCACAAGTGCGGGCTAGGCTTAAGGCCGGGGCACAAGTGCGGGCTAGGCTTAAGGCCGGGGCACAAGTGCGGGCTAGGCTTAAGGCCGGGGCACAAGTGCGGGCTAGGCTTAAGGCCGGGGCACAAGTGCGGGCTAGGCTTAAGGCGGGGCACAAGTGCGGGCTAGGCTTAAGGCCGGGGCACAAGTGCAGGCTAGGTTTAAGGCCCGGGCACAAGTGCGGGCTAGGCTTAAGGCCGGGGCAAAAATGCGGGCTAGGCTTAAGGCCTGGGCACAAGTGCAGTGCTGGCTAGGATCAAGGCAGGGGGCACAAATGCTGGCTAGGCTTAAGGCATGGGCACAAGTGCCAGCTAGGCTTAAGGCCTGGGCACAAGTGCAGGCTAGGCTTAAGGCCTGAGCAAAAGGGCAGGCTAGGCTTAAGGCCTGGACACAAGTGCGGGCTAGGCTTAAGGCATGGGCACAAGTGCAGTGCTGGCTAGGATCAAGATAGGGGGCACAAGTGCTGGCTAGGCTTAAGGCATGGGCACAAGTGCTGGCTAGGCTTAAGACTTACAGCTAACTCTTTGCATAAAGGGTTGAGCACCCATAGGGGTGAAGAGCTAGCTTTCACCCCTCCACTCTGTACTTGGACATTTAGGACTAGATCCTTTGTTGTACGGTGCGGAGCCTCTCCATAACCCCATGCTCCAAGCAACCAGGCACTTCTTGTCTGTCCTCCGTAAATGGGTAATGCCTTCTTCCCCAATTACAGTCGTGCATGCGCTTTCAGACGGGACAAGAGCGAAGAGCGTAAAGCTGGCCCTATGTGCATAACCAACATGAAGCTGAAGACAAAAACAAACAAACAAGCATTCAAGGGGCTCAAAAGTGCGGGCTAGGCTTAAGGCCTGGGCACAAGTGCGGGCTAGGCTTATGGCCGGGGCACAAGTGCGGGCTAGGCTTAAGGTCGGGGCACAAGTGCGGGCTAGGCTTAAGGCCGGGGCACAAGTGCGGGCTAGGCTTAAGGCCGGGGCACAAGTGCGGGCTAGGCTTAAGGCCGGGGCACAAGTGCAGTGCTGGCTAGGATCAAGGCAGGGGGCACAAATGCTGGCTAGGCTTAAGGCATGGGCACAAGTGCCAGCTAGGCTTAAGGCCTGGGCACAAGTGCAGGCTAGGCTTAAGGCCTGAGCAAAATGGCAGGCTAGGCTTAAGGCCTGAGCAAAATGGCAGGCTAGGCTTAAGGCCTGGGCACAAGTGCGGGCTAGGCTTAAGGCCTGGGCACAAGTGCAGTGCTGGCTAGGATCAAGGCAGGGGGCACAAATGTTGGCTAGGCTTAAGGCATGGGCACAAGTGCGAGCTAGGCTTAAGGCCAGGGTACAAGTGCGGGCTAGGCATAAATCAGGGGCACAAGTTTGAGCTAGGCTTAAGGCCGGGGCACAAGTGCGGGCTAGGCTTAAGGCCTGGGCACAAGTGCGGGCTAGGCTTAAGGCCGGGGCACAAGTGCGGGCTAGGCTTAAGGCCGGGGCACAAGTGCGGGCTAGGCTTAAGGCCGGGGCACAAGTGCGGGCTAGGCTTAAGGCTGGGGCACAAGTGCGGGCTAGGCTTAAGGCCGGGGCACAAGTGCGGGCTAGGCTTAAGGCCGGGGCAAAAGTGCGGGCTAGTCTTAAGGCCGGGGCACAAGTGCAGTGCTGGCTAGGATCAAGGCAGGGGGCACAAATGCTGGCTAGGCTTAAGGCATGGGCACAAGTGCCAGCTAGGCTTAAGGCCTGGGCACAAGTGCAGGCTAGGCTTAAGGCCTGAGCAAAATGGCAGGCTAGGCTTAAGGCCTGGGCACAAGTGCGGGCTAGGCTTAAGGCCGGGGCACAAGTGCGGGCTAGGCTTAAGGCTGGGGCACAAGTGCGGGCTAGGCTTAAGGCCGGGGCACAAGTGCGGGCTAGGCTTAAGGCCGGGGCAAAAGTGCGGGCTAGTCTTAAGGCCGGGGCACAAGTGCAGTGCTGGCTAGGATCAAGGCAGGGGGCACAAATGCTGGCTAGGCTTAAGGCATGGGCACAAGTGCCAGCTAGGCTTAAGGCCTGGGCACAAGTGCAGGCTAGGCTTAAGGCCTGAGCAAAATGGCAGGCTAGGCTTAAGGCCTGGGCACAAGTGCGGGCTAGGCTTAAGGCATGGGCACAAGTGCCAGCTAGGCTTAAGGCCTGGGCACAAGTGCAGGCTAGGCTTAAGGCCTGAGCAAAATGGCAGGCTAGGCTTAAGGCCGGGGCACAAGTGCGGGCTAGGCTTAAGGCCGGGGCACAAGTGCGGGCTAGGCTTAAGGCCGGGGCACAAGTGCGGGCTAGGCTTAAGGCTGGGGCACAAGTGCGGGCTAGGCTTAAGGCCGGGGCAAAAGTGCAGGCTAGGCTTAAGGCCGTGGCACAAGTGCTGGCTAGGCATAAGGCCGGGGCACAATTGCTGGCTAGGCATAAGGCAGGGGCACAAGTGCTAGCTAGGCATAAGGCAGGGGCACAAGTGCTGGCTAGGCATAAGGCAGGGGCACAAGTGCTGGCTAGGCATAAGGCAGGGGCACAAGTGCTGGCCAGGCATAAGGCAGGGGCACAAGTGCTGGCTAGGTATAAGGCAGGGGCACAAGCACAAACTAAGCATAAGGCAGAGGCACAAGTGCAAGCTAGGCATAAGGCAGGGGCACCTATGCAGGCTAGGCTTAAGGCAGGGGCACAAGTGTGGGCTAGGCTTAAGGCCTGGGCACAAGTGCCGGCTAGGCCTAAGGCCTGGGCACAAGTGCGGGCTAGGCTTAAGGCCTGGGCACAAGTGCGAGCTAGGCTTAAGGCCGGGGCACAAGTGCGGGCTAGGCTTAAAGCCGGGGCACAAGTTCAAGCTAGGCTTAAGGCCGGGGCACAAGTGCGGGCTAAGCTTAAGGCCGGGGCACAAGTGCGGGCTAGGCTTAAGGCCTGGGCACAAGTGCGGGCTAGGCTTAAGGCCGGGGCACAAGTGCGGGCTAGGCTTAAGGCCGGGGCACAAGTGCGGGCTAGGCTTAAGGCCGGGGCACAAGTGCGGGCTAGGCTTAAGGCCGGGGCACAAGTGCGGGCTAGGCTTAAGGCCGGGGCACAAGTGCGGGCTAGGCTTAAGGCCGGGGCACAAGTGCGGGCTAGGCTTAAGGCCGGGGCAAAAGTGCGGGCTAGACTTAAGGCCTGGGCACAAGTGCAGTGCTGGCTAGGATCAAGGCAGGGGGCACAAATGCTGGCTAGGATCAAGGCAGGGGGCACAAATGCTGGCTAGGCTTAAGGCATGGGCACAAGTGCCAGCTAGGCTTAAGGCCTGGGCACAAGTGCGGGCTAGGCTTAAGGCCTGGGCACAAGTGCAGTGCTGGCTAGGATCAAGGCAGGGGGCACAAATGCTGGCTAGGCTTAAGGCATGGGCACAAGTGCGAGCTAGGCTTAAGGCTGGGGCACAAGTGCGGGCTAGGCATAAAGCAGGGGCACAAGTTCGAGCTAGGCTTAAGGCCGGGGCACAAGTGCGGGCTAGGCTTAAGGCCTGGGCACAAGTGCGGGCTAGGCTTAAGGCCGGGGCACAAGTGCGGGCTAGGCATAAAGCAGGGGCACAAGTTCGAGCTAGGCTTAAGGTCGGGGCACAAGTGCGGGCTAGGCTTAAGGCCGGGGCACAAGTGCGGGCTAGGCTTAAGGCCGGGGCACAAGTGCGGGCTAGGCTTAAGGCCGGGGCAAAAGTGCGGGCTAGGCTTAAGGCCTGGGCACAAGTGCAGTGCTGGCTAGGATCAAGGCAAGGGGCACAAATGCTGGCTAGGCTTAAGGCATGGGCACAAGTGCCAGCTAGGCTTAAGGCCTGGGCACAAGTGCAGGCTAGGCTTAAGGCCTGAGCAAAATGGCAGGCTAGGCTTAAGGCCTGGGCACAAGTGCGGGCTAGGCTTAAGGCCTGGGCACAAGTGCAGTGCTGACTAGGATCAAGGCAGGGGGCACAAATGCTGGCTAGGCTTAAGGCATGAGTACAAGTGCGAGCTAGGCTTAAGGCCAGGGCACAAGTGCGGGCTAGGCATAAAGCAGGGGCACAAGTTCGAGCTAGGCTTAAGGCCGGGGCACAAGTGCGGGCTAGGCTTAAGGCCTGGGCACAAGTGCAGGCTAGGCTTAAGGCCGGGGCACAAGTGCGGGCTAGGCTTAAGGCCGGGGCACAAGTGCGGGCTAGGCTTAAGGCCGGGGCACAAGTGCGGGCTAGGCTTAAGGCTGGGGCACAAGTGCGGGCTAGGCCTAAGGCGGGGCACAAGTGCGGGCTAGGCTTAAGGCCGGGGCACAAGTGCAGGCTAGGCTTAAGGCCGGGGCACAAGTGTGGGCTAGGCTTAAGGCCGGGGCAAAAGTGCGGGCTAGGCTTAAGGCCTGGGCACAAGTGCAGTGCTGGCTAGGATCAAGGCAGGGGGCACAAATGCTGGCTAGGCTAAAGGCATGGGCACAAGTGCCAGCTAGGCTTAAGGCCTGGGCACAAGTGCAGGCTAGGCTTAAGGCCTGAGCAAAAGGGCAGGCTAGGCTTAAGGCCTGGACACAAGTGCAGGCTAGGCTTAAGGCATGGGCACAAGTGCAGTGCTGGCTAGGATCAAGATAGGGGGCACAAGTGCTGGCTAGGCTTAAGGCATGGGCACAAGTGCTGGCTAGGCTTAAGACTTACAGCTAACTCTTTGCATAAAGGGTTGAGCACCCATAGGGGTGAAGAGCTAGCTTTCACCCCTCCACTCTGTACTTGGACATTTAGGACTAGATCCTTTGTTGTACGGTGCGGAGCCTCTCCATAACCCCATGCTCCAAGCGACCAGGCACTTCTTGTCTGTCCTCCGTAAATGGGTAATGCCTTCTTCCCCAATTACAGTCGTGCATGCGCTTTCAGACGGGACAAGAGCGAAGAGCGTAAAGCTGGCCCTATGTGCATAACCAACATGAAGCTGAAGACAAAAACAAACAAACAAGCATTCAAGGGGCTCAAAAGTGCGGGCTAGGCTTAAGGCCTGGGCACAAGTGCGGGCTAGGCTTAAGGCCTGGGCACAAGTGCGGGCTAGGCTTAAGGCCTGGGCACAAGTGCGGGCTAGGCTTAAGGCCTGGGCACAAGTGCGGGCTAGGCTTAAGGCCTGGGCACAAGTGCGGGCTAGGCTTAAGGCCTCGGCACAAGTGCCGGCTAGGCCTAAGGCCTGGGCACAAGTGCCGGCTAGGCTTAAGGCCTGGGCACAAGTGCGGGCTAGGCTTAAGGCCTGGGCACAAGTGCGGGCTAGGCTTAAGGCCTGGGCACAAGTGCAGGCTAGGCTTAAGGCCGGGGCACAAGTGCGGGCTAGGCTTAAGGCCGGGGCACAAGTGCGGGCTAGGCTTAAGGCCGGGGCACAAGTGCGGGCTAGGCTTAAGGTCGGGGCACAAGTGCGGGCTAGGCTTAAGGCCGGGGCACAAGTGCGGGCTAGGCTTAAGGCCGGGGCACAAGTGCGGGCTAGGCTTAAGGCCGGGGCAAAAGTGCAGTGCTGGCTAGGATCAAGGCAAGGGGCACAAATGCTGGCTAGGCTTAAGGCATGGGCACAAGTGCCAGCTAGGCTTAAGGCCTGGGCACAAGTGCAGGCTAGGCTTAAGGCCTGAGCAAAATGGCAGGCTAGGCTTAAGGCCTGGGCACAAGTGCGGGCTAGGCTTAAGGCCTGGGCACAAGTGCAGTGCTGGCTAGGATCAAGGCAGAGGGCACAAATGCTGGCTAGGCTTAAGGCATGGGTACAAGTGCGAGCTAGGCTTAAGGCCAGGGCACAAGTGCGGGCTAGGCATAAAGCAGGGGCACAAGTTCGAGCTAGGCTTAAGGCCGGGGCACAAGTGCGGGCTAGGCTTAAGGCTGGGGCAAAAGTGCGGGCTAGGCTTAAGGCCTGGGCACAAGTGCAGTGCTGGCTAGGATCAAGGCAGGGGGCACAAATGCTGGCTAGGCTTAAGGCATGGGCACAAGTGCCAGCTAGGCTTAAGGCCTGGGCACAAGTGCGGGCTAGGCTTAAGGCCTGGGCACAAGTGCAGTGCTGGCTAGGATCAAGGCAGGGGGCACAAATGCTGGCTAGGCTTAAGGCATGGGCACAAGTGCGAGCTAGGCTTAAGGCTGGGGCACAGGTGCGGGCTAGGCATAAAGCAGGGGCACAAGTTCGAGCTAGGCTTAAGGCCGGGGCACAAGTGTGGGCTAGGCTTAAGGCCTGGGCACAAGTGCAGGCTAGGCTTAAGGCCGGGGCACAAGTGCGGGCTAGGCTTAAGGCCGGGGCACAAGTGCGGGCTAGGCTTAAGGTCGGGGCACAAGTGCGGGCTAGGCTTAAGGCCGGGGCACAAGTGCGGGCTAGGCTTAAGGCCGGGGCACAAGTGCGGGCTAGGCTTAAGGCCGGGGCAAAAGTGCGGGCTAGGCTTAAGGCCTGGGCACAAGTGCAGTGCTGGCTAGGATCAAGGCAAGGGGCACAAATGCTGGCTAGGCTTAAGGCATGGGCACAAGTGCCAGCTAGGCTTAAGGCCTGGGCACAAGTGCAGGCTAGGCTTAAGGCCTGAGCAAAATGGCAGGCTAGGCTTAAGGCCTGGGCACAAGTGCGGGCTAGGCTTAAGGCCTGGGCACAAGTGCAGTGCTGGCTAGGATCAAGGCAGAGGGCACAAATGCTGGCTAGGCTTAAGGCATGGGTACAAGTGCGAGCTAGGCTTAAGGCCAGGGCACAAGTGCGGGCTAGGCATAAAGCAGGGGCACAAGTTCGAGCTAGGCTTAAGGCCGGGGCACAAGTTCGAGCTAGGGTTAAGGCCGGGGCACAAGTGCGGGCTAGGCTTAAGGCCTGGGCACAAGTGCGGGCTAGGCTTAAGGCCGGGGCACAAGTGCGGGCTAGGCTTAAGGCCGGGGCACAAGTGCGGGCTAGGCTTAAGGCCGGGGCACAAGTGCGGGCTAGGCTTAAGGCCGGGGCACAAGTGCGGGCTAGGCTTAAGGCGGGGCACAAGTGCGGGCTAGGCTTAAGGCCGGGGCACAAGTGCAGGCTAGGTTTAAGGCCCGGGCACAAGTGCGGGCTAGGCTTAAGGCCGGGGCAAAAATGCGGGCTAGGCTTAAGGCCTGGGCACAAGTGCAGTGCTGGCTAGGATCAAGGCAGGGGGCACAAATGCTGGCTAGGCTTAAGGCATGGGCACAAGTGCCAGCTAGGCTTAAGGCCTGGGCACAAGTGCAGGCTAGGCTTAAGGCCTGAGCAAAAGGGCAGGCTAGGCTTAAGGCCTGGACACAAGTGCGGGCTAGGCTTAAGGCATGGGCACAAGTGCAGTGCTGGCTAGGATCAAGATAGGGGGCACAAGTGCTGGCTAGGCTTAAGGCATGGGCACAAGTGCTGGCTAGGCTTAAGACTTACAGCTAACTCTTTGCATAAAGGGTTGAGCACCCATAGGGGTGAAGAGCTAGCTTTCACCCCTCCACTCTGTACTTGGACATTTAGGACTAGATCCTTTGTTGTACGGTGCGGAGCCTCTCCATAACCCCATGCTCCAAGCGACCAGGCACTTCTTGTCTGTCCTCCGTAAATGGGTAATGCCTTCTTCCCCAATTACAGTCGTGCATGCGCTTTCAGACGGGACAAGAGCGAAGAGCGTAAAGCTGGCCCTATGTGCATAACCAACATGAAGCTGAAGACAAAAACAAACAAACAAGCATTCAAGGGGCTCAAAAGTGCGGGCTAGGCTTAAGGCCTGGGCACAAGTGCGGGCTAGGCTTATGGCCGGGGCACAAGTGCGGGCTAGGCTTAAGGTCGGGGCACAAGTGCGGGCTAGGCTTAAGGCCGGGGCACAAGTGCGGGCTAGGCTTAAGGCCGGGGCACAAGTGCGGGCTAGGCTTAAGGCCGGGGCACAAGTGCAGTGCTGGCTAGGATCAAGGCAGGGGGCACAAATGCTGGCTAGGCTTAAGGCATGGGCACAAGTGCCAGCTAGGCTTAAGGCCTGGGCACAAGTGCAGGCTAGGCTTAAGGCCTGAGCAAAATGGCAGGCTAGGCTTAAGGCCTGAGCAAAATGGCAGGCTAGGCTTAAGGCCTGGGCACAAGTGCGGGCTAGGCTTAAGGCCTGGGCACAAGTGCAGTGCTGGCTAGGATCAAGGCAGGGGGCACAAATGTTGGCTAGGCTTAAGGCATGGGCACAAGTGCGAGCTAGGCTTAAGGCCAGGGTACAAGTGCGGGCTAGGCATAAATCAGGGGCACAAGTTTGAGCTAGGCTTAAGGCCGGGGCACAAGTGCGGGCTAGGCTTAAGGCCTGGGCACAAGTGCGGGCTAGGGCTTAAGGCCGGGGCACAAGTGCGGGCTAGGCTTAAGGCCGGGGCACAAGTGCGGGGCTAGGCTTAAGGCCGGGGCACAAGTGCGGGCTAGGCTTAAGGCTGGGGCACAAGTGCGGGCTAGGCTTAAGGCCGGGGCACAAGTGCGGGCTAGGCTTAAGGCCGGGGCAAAAGTGCGGGCTAGTCTTAAGGCCGGGGCACAAGTGCAGTGCTGGCTAGGATCAAGGCAGGGGGCACAAATGCTGGCTAGGCTTAAGGCATGGGCACAAGTGCCAGCTAGGCTTAAGGCCTGGGCACAAGTGCAGGCTAGGCTTAAGGCCTGAGCAAAATGGCAGGCTAGGCTTAAGGCCTGGGCACAAGTGCGGGCTAGGCTTAAGGCATGGGCACAAGTGCAGTGCTGGCTAGGATCAAGGCAGGGGGCACAAGTGCTGGCTAGGCTTAAGGCATGGGCACAAGTGCTGGCTAGGCTTAAGACTTACAGCTAACTCTTTGCATAAAGGGTTAGGCACCCATAGGGGTGAAGAGCTAGCTTTCACCCCTCTACTCTGTACTTGGACATTTAGGACTAGATCCTTTGTTGTACAGTGCGGAGCCTCTCCATAACCCCATGCTCCAAGCGACCAGGCACTTCTTGTCTGTCCTCCGTAAATGGGTAATGCCTTCTTCCCCAATTACAGTCGTGCATGCGCATTCAGAGGGGACAAGAGCGAAGAGCGTAAAGCTGGCCCTATGTGCATAACCAACATGAAGCTGAAGACAAAAACAAACAAACAAGCATTCAAGGGGCTCAAAAGTGCGGGCTAGGCTTAAGGCCTGGGCACAAGTGCGGGCTAGGCTTAAGGCCTGGGCACAAGTGCGGGCTAGGCTTAAGGCCTGGGCACAAGTGCGGGCTAGGCTTAAGGCCTGGGCACAAGTGCGGGCTAGGCTTAAGGCCTGGGCACAAGTGCGGGCTAGGCTTAAGGCCTGGGCACAAGTGCGGGCTAGGCTTAAGGCCTGGGCACAAGTGCGGGCTAGGCTTAAGGCCTCGGCACAAGTGCCGGCTAGGCCTAAGGCCTGGGCACAAGTGCCGGCTAGGCTTAAGGCCTGGGCACAAGTGCGGGCTAGGCTTAAGGCCTGGGCACAAGTGCGGCTAGGTAGCGGGGGCTAGGCTTAAGGCCGGGGCACAAGTGCGGGCTAGGCTTACGGCCGGGGGCACAAGTGCGGCTAGGCTTAAGGCCGGGGCACAAGTGCGGGCTAGGCTTAAGGCCGGGGCACAAGTGCGGGCTAGGCTTAAGGCCGGGGCACAAGTGCGGGGCTAGGCTTAAGGCCGGGGCACAAGTGCGGGCTAGGCTTAAGGCCAGGGAACAGGTGCGGGCTAGGCTTAAGGCCGGGGCTCAGGTGCGGGCTAGGCTTAAGGCCAGGGCACAGGTGCGGGCTAGGCTTAAGGCCAGGGCACAGGTGCGGGCTAGGCTTAAGGCCTGGGCACAAGCGCGGGCTAGGCTTAAGGCCTGGGCACAAGCGCGGGCTAGGCTTAAGGCCTGGGCACAAGTGCGGGCTAGGCTTAAGGCCGGGGCACAAGTGCGGGCTAGGCTTAAGGCTGGGGCACAAGTGCGGGCTAGGCTTAAGGCCGGGGCACAAGTGCGGGCTAGGCTTAAGGCCGGGGCACAAGTGCGGGCTAGGCTTAAGGGCCGGGGCACAAGTGCGGGCTAGGCTTAAGGCCGGGGCACAAGTGCGGGCTAGGCTTAAGGCTGGGGCACAAGTGCGGGCTAGGCTTAAGGCCGGGGCAAAAGTGCAGGCTAGGCTTAAGGCCGTGGCACAAGTGCTGGCTAGGCATAAGGCCGGGGCACAATTGCTGGCTAGGCATAAGGCAGGGGCACAAGTGCTAGCTAGGCATAAGGCAGGGGCACAAGTGCTGGCTAGGCATAAGGCAGGGGCACAAGTGCTGGCTAGGCATAAGGCAGGGGCACAAGTGCTGGCCAGGCATAAGGCAGGGGCACAAGTGCTGGCTAGGTATAAGGCAGGGGCACAAGCACAAACTAAGCATAAGGCAGAGGCACAAGTGCAAGCTAGGCATAAGGCAGGGGCACCTATGCAGGCTAGGCTTAAGGCAGGGGCACAAGTGCGGGCTAGGCTTAAGGCCTGGGCACAAGTGCCGGCTAGGCCTAAGGCCTGGGCACAAGTGCGGGCTAGGCTTAAGGCCTGGGCACAAGTGCGAGCTAGGCTTAAGGCCGGGGCACAAGTGCGGGCTAGGCTTAAAGCCGGGGCACAAGTTCAAGCTAGGCTTAAGGCCGGGGGCACAAGTGCGGGCTAAGCTTAAGGCCGGGGCACAAGTGCGGGCTAGGCTTAAGGCCTGGGCACAAGTGCGGGCTAGGCTTAAGGCCGGGGCACAAGTGCGGGCTAGGCTTAAGGCCGGGGCACAAGTGCGGGCTAGGCTTAAGGCCGGGGCACAAGTGCGGGCTAGGCTTAAGGCCGGGGCACAAGTGCGGGCTAGGCTTAAGGCCGGGGCACAAGTGCGGGCTAGGCTTAAGGCCGGGGCACAAGTGCGGGCTAGGCTTAAGGCCGGGGCAAAAGTGCGGGCTAGGCTTAAGGCCTGGGCACAAGTGCAGTGCTGGCTAGGATCAAGGCAGGGGGGCACAAATGCTGGCTAGGATCAAGGCAGGGGGCACAAATGCTGGCTAGGCTTAAGGCATGGGCACAAGTGCCAGCTAGGCTTAAGGCCTGGGCACAAGTGCGGGCTAGGCTTAAGGCCTGGGCACAAGTGCAGTGCTGGCTAGGATCAAGGCAGGGGGCACAAATGCTGGCTAGGCTTAAGGCATGGGCACAAGTGCGAGCTAGGCTTAAGGCTGGGGCACAAGTGCGGGCTAGGCATAAAGCAGGGGCACAAGTTCGAGCTAGGCTTAAGGCCGGGGGCACAAGTGCGGGCTAGGCTTAAGGCCTGGGCACAAGTGCGGGCTAGGCTTAAGGCCGGGGCACAAGTGCGGGCTAGGCATAAAGCAGGGGCACAAGTTCGAGCTAGGCTTAAGGTCGGGGCACAAGTGCGGGCTAGGCTTAAGGCCGGGGCACAA